>NC_028645.1:19434552-19542649 GCF_001406875.1 Solanum pennellii | reverse complement strand
TATATATATATATATATATATATATATATATATATATATATATATATAAAGCTCGTAAAATAGTGTAAAAACATAGTTCATTAAATGAAATGCAATAATAAACTCAACTTTAATTATATATGAAGGTAATATAGTTTATGTGGGAGATCCTCAAATCGACAACCATCACTATGAGCCTAAGTGATGATACAATTGTAACGACCTAACGTACCCCGTTAAATTTATGTCACTCTTGAGTTGATACATGGCGTACTTGACCTGTTGGAGGTCTTCTTCAAGCCCTTAGACATCATTCGTCTCATACATGAATGAAAAGTAGTGCAAAATTAAAACATTTCACACGAAATATCTTAAGACATCTTTCACATTAAAATCATAGAAAATTCTAAGTGTCAAAATATACCAATCTTAGACTCAAGAATACTTGGGACACAACTCATACAATCGAAATATAGAAACTTAGTCTGGTAAAATACTTGTTTAATAAAAGAAATCTAAGGATATTTATGCCCTCGAGTCAAGTGAGGACATACTTCAACTTTGCTTGAAAGAGTCTAGGTTCCAAAGATTTATTCAGGACACCTCTCACCTCCTAATCACACCTTTAGAAATAGACAAAAGTATGGAATTAGTACAATGCATGTACTAAGTATAGTATAATGCATAAAATCATGATAAAAGGACAATTGTATAAATATGCTCTTTTGGAGTAAAACTTCATAAGACAATTATAACAGATTACGTTAAATCAACATACGCACATATAGTCACATTCCACAATATAACACCAATAACACTTCAAATCGCATAAATATAAGACCCTCCTACCAAAGGTGAATCTAACGCTCACCTGAGTGAGATATGAAGCGACCGCCCATACAATCCCTTCATATATACCAAAGAGATCCTTTAGACTACCTAAGGTAAGATTATTCACATCTCATTTTTTCAAACACCATACCTAGAATTACTCTAAGACTCACCTAAGTAACACAAGAAGAGAACGCCCGTACCCCCTCTTCAAGCCTACCTAAGCAACACTCAAAGCTACTCTATATACTTGCCTTTTCATTAACATATCTTCATTTAAATCATTATGTTAATTAATTCCATTTAGATACATTCAACATGTAAGTACATTCACATAATGGTCTTGGAGAAGACCTAAAGACTCACACACTAACATCTTCAAAGCCTAGTCGTGCAATGTATAGATAGTTTCCGATTCCAATACCTAAATTTCATAGTACTTCTCCAACACTAACATGTATCCCACATGATGAGAATATGAAATAACCGACATAGACCATGTTAACTAAGCATGGAATCCGGAGTCTACCCTACTCCAATGGAGGGTGTTCTACTTGCCGATGGTAGAACTAAGAAACATCCCAGGGTTAAGGAATATAAAGGGTTTCTTTGTACTCTAGCCTCACCTTTAACTAGAGCTACTCCCCAAACCATAGTTACTCGGTGGTAGCCATTGTTCTTATGGAGTATTTTAATCAAGGAGTATATGAAGAGGTTCTATATCTAGTTCATAACAAAATTACATTACACCTTATCAAAGTGGTCCCCTAGGAATGCCTAACAATGTTTAAGAAGATAGATCAATGACTTTCCTAAGGATTATTTCATGTTTTTCAAGTGAACAAACCCAAAGTCTATCATTCCCACAATAAGGATAATATTACGGCTTCCGATTTCATGGATATCATAACCTTCTTCATAAAAGGTTTCACATCATGACCTTCTTTGCTTTATTCAATATCATATTCATTTCATACATATATATTATGACCAAGGGTGTTAAAACCTACAATTTAAGGATTCATATTCAATCATATATCAAGCAAGGGACATAGTTGTACCTAGACAAGAGACACTTCACTCTACATTATCACATATAACATCTCATTGAAGAAGCACATAGGAACAACTAGATATACTTGCAAGTTATCCTACACACTCCTATAGAATCATCAATATAAACCATAAAAAATTTCACACAAGTCATCAATAAGCATCATACTTCAATATCAAGTAACACATAAGAACTTCACTATAGCCTACTGGAGATACATATCATCATCAACTAGGAGAACTCATTCTTTGACTTCACATATACATATAAGCCATAAAGACCTTCGTGTTACTCACATAATAAAATTATAACATGATAATATGATAAACATGAATTAATGCTGATGAGGCCACATAATTCAGAAGTATAACACATAAGCACCGCCACCATAAGTGGACCATTCCAATAATAATCATAATTTAAGACCTTTTTTACATTATATAAAGAGATTTAGGGAAGCATACCACCAATCCACTCTCACAACTTCAAACCACAGCCAATGCAACCAACACGATACCCAAAGACCCTTACCAATGGTCATGATCGCCAATGAATCATAATGTACAATGAATTTAAAGTAAATACAATACAATTTCGTCAATATACTAAATCCAACATATGATTCTAAAATAATTCTTCCATAATTAAATATCCCAAACCAAACTACACAAAAATTCAATAGTATATAGACATGATCACTTCACCCATCAAATATTTAAAACTAGGATTGCATGGTTTTCATGGTTTCGTGGAGATTTTAGGTCAAAAGCGTCAAATTAACATCAATTCAGTCATAATACAATGAATCAAAACTTTTTATGCCAGAACCCATGGCTAGATCACGAAATAGGAGAATTTATGTTTTCATCATCTTTGAAAAATCATTGTAATTGACTCATTGAAGAAAAGAGACTCAAGCATAAAACCATACCTTAATTGTGATAAAAAGCCCACTAAATTGATGGAGAAAAACTTTAGAGAATACGTCTTCTTCCTTGGAGCTTCAAACCTTCATCAATAAAGGTTTTGTGGAGAAGAATGCAGAGGTTTTGGTTTGAGTTGAGGGTTTTGCTTTGATTGGTGAGGGTAGGGGTATAAAAAGTCTCAATAACCGTCAACAAGTCATCACCAAATTACACAGAAGACCCTTGCACTTAAAGGACATTTTAACCAATTCAAATTTGACTTAAAAATGACGCGATCCAATCTAGGAGTTTACTGCACGTCGTGGAGGCATTTTCGATTGTTGGTTCTGGAAAATTTTGAGACGGAGTTTTCGTGACAGCCCCGCGTCTTAGGGAAAGATTTTTGCCCATTAAGTACCAGCTTCAGGATGCTCAGCCACTGCCATGTCTTGGCTGGCGCGGCAGCTGCATTGGCCATGATTGGGTCCTCCTTGGGGACCTTTAAGCTGATCCCCGGGGCGTTATTCTCATACGTTTCGACCCTAAACATGTCAGACTATGTATAGGAACCATCTATACTCAATTTCACCTTCAAAGTACCCCCAAAACTCCTCTAAAAACACTACGACAATCTAGTTCAACTTCAACTAGTTTCCAAACAGCTTGGACGTTCTTGGACGTTTGACCTCCAACCACTTTCAAACTTTATATAATGCCTATAAACACTATTATTAACAATTGTAGGACTTTAAAAAATCATTGGCAAACATGTTAGTCTCTAGTTTAACCTAGTCATGTCTCGTGGTAGGGCAAGTAAAGCCTCTCTAGTCACTTGATCACATTGGGCATCATCAGGACCTTGAAGAACTTTCTGAACTTGAGGACGAATTTCATCATTCACCCTCCCTTCTTTAATTCTTCTAGGGGACATCCTTCCAGTTGTCATCTTCCTATAAACACAAGGAAAAGCATTAAGAAGGATAATCATAACTTTTAATTCTACGGCACGACAATAGTGTAGAGAAAAAAGGGAAATTCTATCGTCCTACAGCCTCTCACCCACATGTGTCGCTACTCACACCGATGAACAAGACTCTACTAGACATCGCTTTATGAGATATTTGGATTACTAAGACCACTTTCATAACCTATTCTCTGATACCAAGTTTTTAACGACCCAAAGTGCCCCCTTGAAGTTATGGCACTCTTGAGTAGATACACAGTGTACTTGACCTCTCGGAGATATTGTACAAGTCCTTAGACATCATTTATATAATACATGTATGAAAAGTAGTGTGGAATTAAAACATTTCATATGAAATATCTTAAGACATCTTTTATATTAAAATAATAAAAAATACTAAGTCCCAACATATGTCAATCTTAGACTCAAGAATACTGGGGACACGACCCATACAATCGAAATATAGAAACTTAGTCTATTATAATACTTGTTTAATAAAAGAAGTTTAAAGATAGTTATTCCCTCGAGTCAAGAGGGGACATACTCAACTTAGCTTGAAAGAGTCTAGATTCCAAGCCTTGCTTCAAGATACCTCTCACCTGCTAATCACACATTTAGAAATAGACAAAAATATGAAATTAGTACAATGCATGTACTATGTATGGCATAATGCATAAAATCATGATAAAAGGATATTTGTACAAACATGCTCTTCTTGTGTAAAACTTCATAAGACAAGTATCAGAGATCACGTTAAATAAACATAAGCACATATAGTCACATTCTACAATATAACACCAAGAACACTTCAAAATGCATAAATATGAGACCCTTCTACTAAATGTGATTCTAAGTCTCACTTGAGTGAGTTATGAAGCGACCGCCCATACAATTCCTTCAAACAAGCCAAAGAGATCCTTTAGACTACCTAAGGTAAGATTATTCCCATTTAATTTATCAAACTCCATACATAGAATTACTCTATGACTCACCAAAGTAACACAAGAAGAAAATGCTCATACCCCCTCTTCAAGACTACCTAAGCAATCATCAAAGCTACTCTAGATACTTGTATTTTCATTAACATATCTTCAATTAAGTCATTAAGTTCATCAATTCCATTAAGAGAGATTCAACATGTAAGGATATTCACATAATGGTCTTGGAGAAGACCTAGAGACTCACACACTAACTTCTTCAAAGCCTAGTACTGCAATGTCTAGATAGTGTTCCATTCGACTACCTAAATCTCACGACCCGCAAGTACACCCTAGAAGTTAGAGCATCCTTGTATCATCACATGGAAAATGAGACTTCAAGGAGTCTCATCTAAGCCTCTCGTATCATTCATTGCATCGTAAATAATCTAAAATAGGTAAGAATTCAAAACTTTCTTCACACACGAAGAACTCTTTCATCAACATTACACAAACGGAAGACTTTCACTTAAAACATTAAATCCTCACAACATCTACTTGAAAAATCTAAGCTTTAGAGTATTCAACACTTCGAACTAATCCCATACAAGACGATAAAACAAAGACTACTGACATAAGGTACATGTGGATGTTGTCCTCGAATCAATGAGGACTCACCAATACTTCATCTTCAATGACTTAGAAACCTATCAATCATCCATGGCACATCAAGACATCCAATCACATACACTTTAGTCAAAAAGGGAAAAGACGGGGTTAGCACATTAGATGTACTAAGTATGGAAGTTATGCAAAAACCATGAAAAAGGGACATTTAGTAAATATCATGCTTTTAATGAATTTTGATTAAAACATCATACTATAAGCATAAAAACAACATTTAACAACTTAGAAATACATAAGAAATCACTTAATAAAATGTCACATTTTAAGAGCACTTTCCAGTGAACTCACTTCGCTATACAGTGAACTCAATTAACTGTTACAGTGCAGTTCTTCCACTTCACTTAGACATATTCAAGCATGTAATTATCTCACTTAAAGCTATCCTAAGACTCACTTGAGTCACACAAAGAGAGACCGCCCATACAACCTCTCTAGGCATGCCTAAATGATCCTTAAGACTAATTATGATGAGTCACATACACACTTACAAGACACCAACACAAGAGCATGAGATTCTCCTACCAAAGGTGCTTCTTAGTGTCACTTGAGTGAGTTGTGAATCGACCGCCCGTACAATACCTTGCACACACACTCAAGAGTTCCTATAGACTTCCTAGGATAGAATCATGCTCACATAATACATCAACACATAGATGATATGACATTCTCCTTCCAAAGTCTATTAAAAGACCTACTTAAGTAAATTAAGAAGATAACGTCCATAGTGACCTCTTCAAGATTACGTAAGTAGTCCTTAAGACTACCTAGGACTTAGATCATGTCCACATAATTAACCAACTTCCCTAACTAGAGTCATTCTTAAGAATTATCTAGGTAAGATAAGAAGCGACGATTCCTATGCCCCCTTCGTACCTTAACTAGACAACCCTTAACTACTCTAGATAAGTACTACTTCATTTAACATACTTTCTTAACTCAAGTCATTAATTCATTAGTTCATTTAGGACTCATTCACCACATAAAGGACATTCAAGTAATGGTCTTAGACAAGACCAAGGGACTCTCACTAACACCTTCAAAGCCTATTGTCCAATGTCTAGATAGCATCTCATATCACCACCTAAACTTCATAGAACTTCTCTAATGCTACTAAGTATCCCATATGATGAGAATAGGCAATAAACGACATAGACCATGGTAGAAACTCATGGAATCCGGTGTTCTAACCTACTCCGATGAGGGTGTTCTACTTTCCAAGGGTTGAACTAGGACACATCCCATGTATGCACATGGTTAAGGAATATAAAGGCATGCTTTGTAATATAGTCTCATTCTTAACTAGAACCACTCCCCTTACCATATTCACTTGGTGATAGCCTTCGTTCTCATAGAGTAATTCACATTAAAGGGTTCAATAACAAGTTAATAACCCAATCACATTTGCCCTATCAAAGAAAGGTCCACTAGGGTTACCTCACAATGGCGACAACAAACTCATGATGACTCTCCTAAGGATTAATATGATGTTGTTCAATCCAATCAACCTTAAGTTCATCATTCCTTTACTTTGAAGGATACCATTGTGGCATACAACTTCAACAACTCATAACCTTACGACTTGGTTCAAGGTTTCACATAAAGGACCCTATTAACATCATTTAAGGTCTCACATATCATTCATACTTCCAATACTAAGAGACTCTAGCATCCTAAGGCAAAACATCACATATTCACTTTCATACAAGCATCAAGTAAGGGACACAATTCAACTAAGACAAGACACCACATACTTCACTTTTAACTCATAATGCATGTTATTCTAGAAGCACATAGAAACAACCCTAACATCTTCAAGTCATACTATATACTATCATAACATCATTAATGTAACCAATATATACTCATATAGTCAAGTATAAATAACCAAGACTCAACCCTAAGACTATAAAGTCAGAGTCTACATGATTTCCTAACATACATAGAAAGAACACATACCTTTACATTACTTCACAAATAGATAGATATACCCATACTTCACACAAAAAAACTATACAAAACATTAAAATACTTCAAGTAGTGCCGACAAGTCCATGATCATCATAATACATAAAGTAACACCGACAAGGACACATCAATTCACATAGCACCGCCACCATAAGTGGACCATACCAATCACAACATAATTGAAGTCTAATAAACATGAAATAAAAGGAATTAGGGCAGCATACCCCCACTCCATCTTACCATTTCGATTGAAAAGCTAAATCATCCAATTCGATATTTTAAGGCCCTTACCCATGGCCATGAACTTCAATTCAATACATAAACTATAATACTCAATGAAACTAGGTCAATTCATATATATTCATCAGTATAATACAACCTAGATATCAATTGAATATAATTATCACATCATTAGAAAGCCCATAGAAATCTACACTAGAATCTAAAAGCATTAAGTCAATATCAATTCAATAAGCTTAGCATCCAATAGATATAAGAGTATTCATTACTCAATTAATCAAATTGAAAAATCCTATATACCATACATACATAATCTATACATGAATTAAAAGCCCATAGCAATCTACACATGAATTCATCAATCTCAAAGCATGATCACACAACCCATATTTTAGTCATATTGATAGATTTGTGAATGTCAAGGGTTCATGGATAATTCATTGGAAAACATAAATTATACATCAATGTAAACATATATAAATGTTTGGAAACCATTTATGCAAGAACCCAAGACTTAGAGTAAAAATTGGACTTTTTCATCATTTTTGAAATCTTTGAAAATCATCTTTGAAATTGGATCTAAGGTGATAGCAAACCATAGATGAAGAACTCCCATACCTTATTTGAAGAATCCAAAGCTAATTGAGCAAGAAACTCCATTGAATATCCATCTTCAAGCTCCATCTTCACTTTGAACTCTCATGTAGGTTTTTCGAGGAACTTTTGGAGGGAATGTGTTTTGATTTAGGTTTTAGGGTTATAATTAAAGTTTAATGACCTATATACTCTTAAAATACCCATAAACACTGAAAGCAGCCTTCCTCACATTTAACAAGACTTGGGGTGAATATACAACTTCACCCCTTAAGTTAACAGAAAGCTGGCAGGAAAGGCAGCCCATCGACGGATGCATCGACGGTCCCTGGTCTCACCCATGTCCCGTAGATAGGAGTCTCATGGTTTGAACCTGAAACTCCTAAAGCTGAAGGACCAGTGGCTTCATCGACGATACCCATCAACGGAACGCTGCCTGGTCGACTAGATGTCGTTTGGGTCGTCGATTGCCACTGCCTGGCAGTGTTGAACTCTAATGTTGGGGTCCTCCATTAGGGCCCCTTGCGGGTCTTACATGGAGTCGTACCCGGACGTTCTACTCCAAATATGTTTGTATACGATTTTAGGACCTACCACATGAGTTTCATCAAAAAGTAACACGTAAAACTCGACGAAACATACATAAACACACAAGGTCGTCTCAAGGCAAACCTTTTGAACATCATGGACGTTCTTGAACGTTTGACCTCCAAACTTCACGAAAATTGACACACTGACTACATACACTATAATAACTCATTTAAGAACCTTATAGCCTCATTAATCACATATAAACACATAAAACCACATATGAGGCACATAGGTGACTTAGTCGCCAAACGTCTTGGTCGCCCCTTGATGCTTGACTTCCAACACACCTAAAATCATAGACACTGCCTCAAACCCTTACTATAAACCATTTTAGGACCTTATACCATAATTACAACCACGTTAGGATCTAGCTTCACTTAAGTCCTTTTTGGGGTCTTACACTAAACATCATAGTACTTCTCCAACACTAGCATGTATCCCACATGATGAGAATAGGCACTAAACGACATATACCAATGTTAGATAAACATGGAATCCAGAGTCTACTCTACTCCGATGGAGGGTGTTCTACTTGCCAATGGTTGAACTAAGACACATCCTATGTAGGCATATGGTTAACGAATTTGAAGGGTTTCTTTGTACTCTAGCTTCACCTTTAAATATAGCTACTCCCCAAACCATACTCACTCGGTGCTAGACTTTGTTCTCATAGAATATTTAAATCAAGGAGTATATGAAGAGGTTCCATTTCTAGTTAATAACAAAATAACATTACACATTACAAAAGTGGTCCCCTAGGGTTACCTTAAAATTCTTAAGAGGATAGCTCAAAGAATTTTCTAAGGATGTTTTCATGTCTTTTCTGATAACCAACCCTGATTCCATCATTCACACAAGAAGGATACCATTACGGCTATCAACTTCAAGGATATCATAACCTTCTTTCTAAAAAGTTTCACATAATGACCTTCTTTTCTTTACTCATGATCATATATATTTCATACATATACATTCATGACCAAGGTTGATAACCTACTAGTCAAGGATTCATATTCAATCATGTATCAAGCAAGGGACATAGGTCTGCCTAAACAAGACACACTTCACTTTACATTATCACATATAACATTTCATTCAAGAAGCACATAGGAACAACTAGATATACTTGCAAGTCATCCTACACACTCCTATAGAATCATCAATATAAACCAACACAAATCTCATATAAGTCATCAAGAAGCATTATACTTCAATATCAAGTAACACATAAGAACTTCACTACAGTCTACTAGAGATAGAGATATATATCATCAACTAGGAGAACTCATGCTTTTACTTCACATATACATTTAAGCCATCAAGACCTTCCTGTTACTTGGATAACCAAGTTATAACATGATAATATCATAATACACGAAGTATTGCCGATGAAGCCACATAATTCACAAGTATAGAACATAAGAACCGCCACCATAAGTGGAACATTACCATAAAGAAAGTTAGGTCAGCATAGCACCAATCCACTCTCACAACTTCAATCCATAACCAATAAAACCAACATAATACCCAAAGGCCCTTACTAATGACCATGATCACCAATTCAATGAAATAATCATAATGTACGATGAATTCAAAGTAATACAATGCAATTTCATCAATTTAGGAAATCTTACATATGATTCTAGCATTATTCTTCCATAATTCAATGCTCGTAACCAAACTAGACAAGAACTTAACAGTATAGAGACATGATCACTTCTCCCATAAATTAGTCAAAGCTAGGATTGCATGGTTTGCATAGGTTCATAGAGATTTTTAGGTTAAAATCATCAAATTAAAATTAATTCAATCGTAATACAATTATTCAAAACATTTCATGCAAGTTTCCATGGCTAGATCACAAAATAGGAGAATTTGTCTTTTGATCATCTTTTAAATATCATTGGAATTGACTCCTTGAAGAAAATAGATCAAATTATGAAAAATCATACCTTAATTGTGAAGAAAATCCCACTAAATTGATGGGAAAACACTTGGAAAATCAGTCTTCTTCCTTAGATCTTCAAACCTTCGTCAATGGAGGTTTTGGAGGAAAGAATGAGAGGTTTTGGTTTGAGTTGAGGGTTTTGATTTTATTGGTGAGTTTAGGGGTATAAAAAGACTCAATAATCGTCAATAAGTCATCACCAAATTACCCAAAAGACCCTGCATTTAATGGACATTTTAACCAATAAAAATTTGACTTAAAAACGATGTGACCAAATCTGGGAGTTCACAGCGCGTCGCGGAGGAATTTGGAATCTTGGTTTGGAAAATTTTGAGACAGAATGGTTCGTGACAGCTCTGCATCGCAGGGAAAGATTTTTGCCCATTCAGTTCTAGCTGCGCGACGTGCAACCACTGCCATTTCTTGGCTGGCGCAGCAACTTGTGTTGGCCATGTTTTGTCCTCCTTGTGGACCCTTAGGCTTGTCCCTGGGTCGTCATTCTCAGAATTTTTGACCCTTTACATGTAAGACTATGCATAGGAACCATCGATACTCAATTTCAGCTTCAAACAATACCCCAAAACTCCTCTAAAAAACACTATTACACACTAGTTCAACTTCGACTAGTTTCCGTACGTCTTGGACGTTTGACCTTCAAACACTTCCAAACTTTATATACTGCCTATAAACACTATTATTAACCATTTTAGGGCTTTAGAGGTGTTGCAACAACAATTAACCTCACGTTGCCAAGGACCATCCTATACCTTGCCATCGGTATAGGACTTTACTTAATATACTGGATCCATTAGCTTAACTTATGTGATCATCTGAAAATTATGACCCGTTAACACTCATGATGGCTGCATGGTTTACATGGGGAATTGAGTTAATTATGAACTCTTATCCCACATCGGTACTCAATACTACTCCCAAAATATACTTTAGCTCATAGCTCATACTTTTAGAATAACTTGCTTTCTTTGGGTTGAGATAATTTTCTCAACACTTTAGCTTTACAAAAGCTCCTTTGGAATCTATGTTCCCCTTTCTTGTTCAAAACTCTTTTGGGAAGTCATAGCTCCCCCTTAACTTAAATGTAACAACATTTATAAGCTTTCTAGGTAATACTTAGTTCTCTTATATCATTTGAAAAATGAACTCAGCTCTTTATTCTTTGCTTAACTTAAAACTTTTCATCTTGATCAACTCTTTAGGGAATACTCAGTCCCCTTATACTTATTTTGAAGAAAATACTTCAACTTTTACTCTTTCTTTCACTCAAAACTTGATCCATAAAACAAAGTGAAAAAGTTTAAATAAGATTATTGGGTGCTTTAAGAAACTTCACTTTAACTTACTTCATTGTCTTAGACTTAACTCTTTAAATTCTTTGACTTTGATCCTAACTTTCCTTGATTGGATTATGGATTCAAGGATCACTATCTCATGTTTATGGATGATCTTATTATGTTTAGATTTACTTTAGAGTGTTGGAATCAACTAGGATTTGTAGGGACATCACTTAGGAACTCGTACAAAAAGACGAGGAAGAAATGGGAACTCTAGGTGACCCTGGCGCTCTGAGAGCCGAGGGCGCCAAAGTTTAACGGACAGAGGCTGTCCTAAGGGGCTCTCGCTGGCGCGATGCGCCAGGTCTTTTTAGACATAGGTTTCCTTGATGGTCTCTGGCATGCATGGCGCCCTAGGGCCGGTCAAACGAGTTATCTGACTTTTCTTCTCTTATTTTCAACTCTAAATCTCTCAAACTTCCATGGATCTTTTCTCAAACACTTATAATCACTAATATCATCAATACCCTATAGTTTCGACTCGTAAAATAACCCGGAAAAATGAATCAACACCACTAAAGGTACACTAAAACTCTACCAACAAGATTTCAACAATTGTTCATCAAGAACTTTAAGATTTACCATTAAATCAATACAAAACTTGTTGAATTAAACATATTAGTGTGTGAGTGAACGAACCCAACATAGAAAGATCTCACATACCTCGATAGGGATTAACCCCGACAAATTCCACTAGCGAAAACCTTAGCATTCTTGAAGAATTCTTAATCTTCCTCTTCTTTTCACTTTTCTCCCGAGCCTTAAGCGTATTTTACGTTTCTAAAACTGAATTTGGACTTGGTTTTACCCCTAATAAACCCTTAAAAATAATTAGACAATAAAAGGGTGAAAAGACTACTTCACCCTTACTAAAATCGGGATTGGACTTCCTTCAGTGCAAAAGTCCAACTTCTGAAAGGAATATCTCGCTCATACGACATAGAAAATGCGCAAACTCGGCACCATTGGAAAGATCATCCTAAGGGATTTCCAACCATATAAATAAATCACCCTAACTCCTCCTTAGCTGGGAGTTATGACCATTTAAAAATGACCAAAACTCACTTTTTAAAATTACGAATTTTCCAAATTTCCCCATTTATTTCGAAAATTGATTATTGTTGATTTCTTAGATAATTCTTATTTATTTCAAGTTACATGATATTACAGAGGTGATGGCTTTTAATATTGATGTTGCTGAGCTGAGATGAGATATGGACCATCTAATGTCCACCGTTATATCTATGGTCTTCTGTATAGTGGATATCCTTGATGAACAATTTGAGCCCATCGAGCTAGAGTCTCAGCAGGAGACTGATGAGAAGATGCTGGTGGTAATTGTAGAAGCTGCAGAGGAGGGCCTCATTGATACTAAGAAGTAACTAATCGATGCAGATGTGCAGGTTTCTCTAGCACGCACACCTTCTGTTGTTCCTAGAATAGCTGGTCCTTTTAAGGAGATTCTGAGCACTGAGGCCCAATTTTAGGTTGTGCCACCAAGCACCTAGGCCCCGACAGATGGAGAGATTGTATAGACATAATCTTTCTTTACCTCCATCTCTATCTTATTTTGATTTATTTTTGGATGTATTTATATCATTTGCATTTGAGGAAAAATATTTTTTTTAGTGGTGGGGTGAGGCTCACCTTTGTGTGATAATTCATAACTCGTGTTTTTGTGTATATATTTGGGTTGTTCTGTCTTAAATTTGTTTTGTATTGCTTTTTACGGATGTTTGAGCCAATGACTCCTCTTGTTCTAAACTGCAACTATTTTTGAATTGTTCGAATTTTTTTCTTCTTTCCACCACCTCTTGAAAGTACTTGAATGTGGTTGTTCTTAGGCATATTTGAGTCTTGGTTTGATCAGTACCGATGACTTAGATAGTTCTTGCAATCAAATGAACAATGAATGTGTAGCTATTACGAGTCCAAATGAAGTTGCATAGATAATAAGTGAACACTTTGCATCTCATTATGATTAGACAATATCAATTTGAGTTTGTTGCGATGAACATTGCACACTTGCAAAAGTTTAGAGTCTTGTTTGACTTTAATGTCAATGACTTATGTAATGACCTTACCACAAACCCTGCATGATGACACCTAGAATTTACTCCGTCATCCCGGTTTAGTATGTCCCTTGAACTCATGAGATGATCTTAGGCATGGTTGAAAGAGTGTGAACTAATTTTACATATACCTCTTTTGTGACTTACCTTGTGAGTGTGCAAACCTCTTTTTAACACCCCTTGAGCCTTACCTTTCTCTGGATGAAACTTGATGAAAACATGACCTCTCTAACTCCTCTATCTATAAATCCTCTTGATTTGTGGTTGATTGAATAGCCAACTAAGGCCAAAAGACTAAGTTTAGGTATGGTGAAAAGAGAACAAGTCAAAGATTGCAAGAAAAGTCTACTATAACCCATGATATTGAGAAAAATATAACCCCTCCATACAACAAAAAAAGATAGAGAAAAAGAGAAGAATATAATAAAAAAAATAAAAGTCATGGAATAAAGTTATGAGAATACAAAAAGAAATGGGGTCTTCAGAACAATCCATGGGACGTGACAAAGGGATGACTTATGTGCACTAGAGAAAAGATGAAGGAAGGAAAAAGGAAGACTACATCTCTTGAGGATGAAAGTCAGTGTGCCTAAATGGATATACATATACTCTCAGCCTTATTAGAAGCCTTGAAAGTACCTTTTTGATCTTGAGTGAGCTAAAACAAAATTTGATTGGAAAATACGGGCAAACCTATAGGTTAAACCTTGTTTTCTATATGAGCTATGAGTTTCAGAGATATTTCAGAGTATTAAAAGGATAGTTTGAACAATTCTCTCAAAATAGAGAAAGAATAACTTATTATGCATTTGAGCAATAGTGTATGTTAGTAGGAATAGTATTGAGCACTGATATAGGAGAAGAGTTTAGACAACTTAAAACCACATTAATTCATTTCTTGCCAATATGGTTATAAGAGCATACGTTTAAGATAAATCATTAGTGCATTCAGGTAGACTTTAGTGGATCCACTTAGTAGAGAGGTACTATATTTTGACACGATATAGGAATGTTTTGGCAGTGCGGACAAGACGGTGTATCTTCACGTAACTCATAGTGATGGTGACAGTTAGAAAATCTCCCATTAGAGTAATAGTTTATTTTTATATATTACTTATTATGTTGAGTTCAGAGATGACTATGTATTTTGTAAAGATTTAAATGAGGTAAGTCTTTTATTTATTTACATTCAACTAAAGTATAGTGCTTATCTATTTCTTCCCTTTTAGTTCAACTATTTGCTATTCAACTATACTATATAATGAAATATAATGATGTCATTCGACCGACATTTTTTTATGAAAAATAACACGTGCTTACATTCATCTTCAAGTGGTTCGTTGAGATCAATGTACACTCTGACACATATCTTAAACATTAGAGACTTTATATATAGAGAGAGTTAAAGAGTCTTTAAGTATTTATTTTTCATTGAGATATTTTTGCAAATAATACTTATATTATTGATTAGTTTATAGACATTTTGAGTTGAGTATTTACGTTGAGTTTGAATGTTCGAAATTCTTTTTTTAAGCCTATTAAAGTAGTTAGTAAGACCAAGGGTTCGCTTGATTAACATGATTAACATGAACAACCAGGTGACCAAAATCACATCCCCAGTATGTCATAACTTACTTGTGGGTCACTATAAAATGTTCTAAATGATGAAAAGATGAAAGTACAAAATAGAGGAATGACTTGGAGGGTCATTATGAAAATTTAGATTCATTAAGAGCTATTATGTTTCTTTTGAACTTTATCAAGGCCTAAATATGTCATATATATAATATCATGAAGAACTCATGTGTGTCTTGAGAAATGAATTTGCAAGCTCAAATATGTAAATTACGTAAAGATGAGTCTTATCTTTGAAAATGATTAAGCAAGAACTGAAAGTATACCACCAAATTCTGAAATGTAATTTCAGTGTAAAACATTTATAATAAATCAATAAAATCTAATCAAAATAAAAAATGAAGATGAATGAAGTATTTATTTCAAGGTATAAATTTCATAACTATGTTTTAAACAAAGTTGTTCAAAGAATAAGTCATTTTCTAAAGAAAAATAGCCATTAACTAAAAATCAGGTTAATGAAACGTTTGAAGCAAGTTTAAAAAATAATTGTTGCATATATATGTCAACAATTTTCCTTCAAAATCAAATGAAACCTACATAGAGGTGACCCTCCACTTGATTTCGAGCTTCTTGCGAAACCTCCGTATAATTTAAATGGACAATGATAAGAAGTATTAATACATATGATACTGCTAACACACAATTTATGTTGAATATTCTAAGATAGGCCACCCTACTAACATTATGATGATATCTTGCATACCAAAATAAGTAAAATAAAACTAAAAGATCAAATGTTTGTGATCTTTTTAATGGACTAAAGATAAATAAAGTTTTTTTTTCATTGGTTGATCAATCTAATTTTCAAAAATCTTCTTCACTGAAAGCCTCATTGAGGAAAGCATCGATATCATCCCATTTGCATTCATCATTCTCAGGTATTGTTTCAGAAAAGCATTTACTATTTTCCATAATATTCTCCTGATCATTGTAAAAACACAATTTAAAGTGTGTATTTTCATGAATAATGTAATAAAAATAATTTTATAGAAAAAATAAATGAATTTAACTACTCGATAATAGTAATAATAAAGCTTTGAACTAACCTCCATTGAATTGTTAAATGCATTAACATTAGGAGTCATTGCATGACTTTGGATGGAAGACTGATCATTATGTTGAATGATGTGATTGTTATTGGTATTGTTATTAATGTTGTTATTCCAATTTGAATGGACATTCTCCAGCCCTAATTGTGAGGGATAATTCCAGTTGTTATTCCAATTTGAGACATGCCTGAGATAGAAAAAGAACAATACCAACATCAATAATGAATTATATTTTGTTTCACTTTTTCTCTATGATATTATTACTATTTTAGTAGTCTCCTTTATGGTAATATTTTAATCTCATATGGACTTCAGATGTGTTGAACGTTACAATTCTAATATCATCACTCTTTTTAATTAAAAGAAATATAACCTTGCGAATAATAATACATTATCGGATCAAAGCTTTTCAAAAGAAACCGTATACAGGCGCAAAAAGTTTACCAGCATTTTATGAGAGAGTTATCACTACTTTCACCAAAAGTCACTTGTGCCTATAAAAATGGATGATTTGATTAGTATAGTACGGCAAAGGGAAGGGAGAGGCGTATGTTTTGACAAGGACTTATATTTCAAGAATATTGATGTACCTGTGATTTTCAAAATTTTTGTGTTGGATTATACAGGTAATCTACCACCATGTTTCTTTGTTGGCTCTATATATAATCATATAAATAATTTTATCAAAAAAAAATATCTCTCCTATCAAGGGATATCTTAATAAAAAATAATATTTCAAGAATATTAATGCACCTGTGATTGTTCAAATGTTTGTGTTAAATTTTGTTGGACATCTACCACCAAGTTTTGTTGTTGGCTCTAATGTGCGAACATAAAATAATAACATCATTGTTTTCAAAGTATCTATTATTTATAGATAATTGTCACTAAATTTTAAAAGTATTACCTGAAATGAAATATGAGGCGATAAATTTCGAACTTTAAGTAATGGTATGGTCTCACACTGTGAAGAACTTCCAACTGAAGGGGTATATGAGTAATTGCAAAAACTGTTTGCTACTCTTTTTTCCTTGTTCATCCAATCTTGATATATGCTCCTTGGGATACTTGTACTGAAATAATGAAACATAAAGTTATAAAAGTAGAAGAATTATTCACAAACAATTATTAAGTGTAAAAAATAATTACCTATATGGATTAACCCAATTATTTGTCTCAAGCTGATGAGGAGTTGTTTGTTGTGCAGTATAGTGAACACACATCTTTTCTTGTTCCTCCAATTCCATCTAATCAAAATTATTTAATCATTAATAAAATCTTATTGGTTACATATAGTAGTTGATTTGATGCATCATTTCCAAGAAAACTAATTATTTTCTTGAAATTTGTGATTTAGTAGAATTCTTCAATGACAAATGAAGAAAAAAAATGGTGAAAGAATAAACCTTTCTAGCCATAACTTTTTGGAGAGATTTCTGCAAGTTACTCTCACACCAAGAGAGTTGATGAAGAGAAGACCCTTGATCTGGTCCTGGAACATAGTCCCTATAGAATAGGTTAGTCAATTTAAACGATAAGTCAAATATCTTAATAAATGCTTATGGTGATGATGTGGTATTAAACAATAATGTTATCATTATGAATAACCACAAAATAAAACACTTGTGATAGTAAATGAAATGACCTTATGTTAGCATCTACAATCTGCAATTCCAATGTGCACTTCTTGATCTGCAGCTCTAGATTCTACATTAAAGAATTTTAATTAAAATGATTTTATCAATTTCAATAACTATTTAACATTTATTGTTGAGTCTATTCTTAATTTTTATTTCAATGTCTCACTTAATTAACAAAATACATATAAAATATCAAATTAAGTTATGCTCACCTCAATCCTATAGAAATTAAGACACCAACAACAGGTTGAGAAATCCAAAGGAAGCCATCATGAAATAGTTTAATTCATTAGTAAGAATCAGTTTAAGTTAATACAAAAGAAATCAATCATGAAGTACCTGGTAGTAGTATCTAAGTACATTTCAATAAAGCAAAATAGAGTAAAACTTATATAATATTAGTTGTTTGAGCTCTCTTATATTGTCTATATGAAACATGCATAATGGAGGAGGTTTAGCGAAAATCAATCTAAAATAACTTTCTATCTCGTATAGAATGGAGTAATTATCTCTTTATTCAATTATTACCGTTTGTTAATCTCCTTGTAAATATACTTTGAACAAAATGCAATCATAGAGAGACAATAAATTTATTAAAAAGCGAAGGAGTGGGAAAAAATAAACAATACATACTGTGTATCAAGTAATTGTAGCTTGTTCACATTTCCCTTAATGATGTTCAATTGCCTCAACATGGCCACCTTTTCCTTCATTAAATACCAAAAAAGATATTAATAATGGCGAGAAAATTTGACCTCAATAATTAGATTTTACTATAAGCTTTCTCAATTATACATTTTTTGACTTAAAAAAGTCAAACTTGTTATTTATAATAAATTAAAAAGCATTTAGTATTTCAGTAATTTTGAGGATGTCATTTTCAAAATCTCTTAATTATTACTGACTTTATTTTAACTTGTTTGATTGATTTTTATTGACATAAAGTTTAATAAATTAAAAGAATTATTTTATAATTCTATGGTCTAAAACTTAAGAGAGATAGAAGGAATGAAAATATGATTTAATTTTGTGATCATAGACATGTTATGCGAGAAGTTTAAACTAAAGAGCTGTCAAAATGAATATTGTTTTCGAGGAATTGAATATCCCAAATTAGTGAATAATGAGACCTTTATCTCTTTATAATACTTATACAATCTTCCTCTCTTTTGAATCTTTTTTAAGTTTGAGTTAGGCTCATCGTGAACAAACTTGACCTGATATGATCCAAAACTGACATGGCCCTAGAATTAAGAATAGTTGTGGTCTGGAAATCATGCTTTAGACATGACAATGAAATCTTAAATAAAGAATATATGGATCTGTACATGGTGGTGAGGGTGACGTGATAAATGAAATCCAGACAAAGAATGTCCATATGAAGAGGGGTGATAAATGAATTCTCGGATAAAGAATGTCCAAATCAAGGCTTGGAGGGTTCTGTGTTAATAATTCTTACAAAGGTTGAGCAATCATCCGTTTTTGATCTATGTTTCAGAGTATGAGTTAGATTCAAAATCTAACATGACACATTCTTTTAAAACAAACTAAAAAAAGAAAGGTAACCGAATGTAAATGGAGCAAGTACTAATTTTCATTTCATACTCCATTAATTTCGTATTATTTAAAGATTATACAAATTTATTAACATTAATAAACACAACACATGATTTTAAAAAATAGAAAATTCATGCAAATACATATCGAAAATAAACAGGTGAAAGAGTAAAGTACCTTAACATTGTCCATGTGTCTAACCCCAGCAAAAGAAAAAAACCAAAAAAACTTATAAGTTAGTGCTACAATATATAATTTAGTGATTAATAGGTAAATTAAAAAATAACTTAAAATTTAGAATTAACTAGTTAATGTACACGAATCTTCTCTCAATCGGAAGCTTAGTATATCGCTGAAGCATGTCTTCAAATCTACAAAAGTAACAATTTAGTAAGAAAAATTAATAAATCCAATCATTTTATAGATTAATAACTAGCATGATGTAACAATAAGTTTTGTTGATACTGTAATTGCAATACCTTTTTTGGCTACAGAACATATTGAGTTGATTATATGGTGAGAACGCAACAAACAAGACATCCACATCACAACAAATTGCAATCTCTTCTGCCTTTCTTAATAAACTACTACATCGCTTACGAAAGGCGGATTTACATTTCTCTATTTCTTCAAATTTTTTCAAATCAATTTTATGAGCCATCTTTCAAGGGAGTATCTTCTCTTCCTTGGAATGAACAATATCTTTGAATGTTTCTAGAGAACAATGCAATGACAGAAAAAGAAGGCTCAAAAGAGCTAATTAATAAGCTCAAAAAACTTATTTGGGTCAAATAAGTATTAAATAAAAAGTAGGCCAGCCTCACCAAAAAATTGTCATAGTCAAATAAATAAATGCTAAATTATCCATTTATTAAATACTAATGAATAGGACCTTTTGAATAATACTCCCTCAGCTTTAAAAGTAATTGTCTAGTTTTACTTGAAATAAAAATTTAACCCAAAAAATTTCAATGTTGTGATTTCAAATTAGCGTTATGTGATATACCAAAATGTTATTTAATATTGTTGACTTTAAAGATAACTTATGGAAACTAAAATTGAAGTGTTTCCAAAAAAAAAAAAATAGGTCATTCTTTTTTTTTATCAATCTAAAAAGAAAATAAGTCATTTTTGTAACAGAGTAAATATACGATGAGTCCACGATTTGTACTCATTTTTCGCTATATTTTGATCGGTTTAGTATCCTCAAATTCATATTTTGTCTCTAAAACTGATTAAAATCTTGAGTTTCAGGTGTTTCGAATTTTGAGACAAGGCATGATTCTCATACTCGCATTTTGTTCCACTGATAAGTCCTAAAGGAAAGGATTAAATCGACGGTGAAAAGGAGTAGTCGGTGTGTCGCCGGACACTTTCTCAAAGCAATATTATGTCGCCTAATAATAAAAATCATGAAGATGCTAAAGGCTAATGTAAGATGATGATAAACATTCCAAAGGGCGGATCGCCCAGTTGATTGGCGATCCCACCTAGAAATAGTCCTTTAATATTTTTAACTTAGTATCATTTTACATAGAGTTTTAATCCATTTTCATAGTTTTGAACAATAACTTTTAGACTTATTATTTATTTCGAGTATTTCAAATCTCTTGGTAAACTTCTCTGATCTCTTGAATCTTGGAGATTTCAAGATTCTCATCTTGTTGACATTCAAAGTGGGTGTTGAAAATTCTTCATCCTAGACTCGATTAAAGCAAGAATAAATCATACCCAGTTGATGTACTTCAATTTTGTGTGATTTTCTTCCTTTTCTTTATGTCTAGTTAGAACCTAATTTTCGGGGTGTGATATTGTGAATTTCATGTAAATCTAATGTTAAATGTTGCTTATTGTTGGTACATTCGTTGTGTAAATGTGATTTCACTTAGTAGTTCTTTTTGAACTAGATAGGTTGTAGTTACAAATACGATTTCACCTTAGTGTTTTCAGCTTTCTAGAGAGAGGTTTTAAAACTAATACTACTAAGTTGATAGCCGGTGGTTATTGGGTCATCATGGGTTCAACTCGAGAGAATGAATCCTAGAATCTTTCTCACACTTTCAGCTCGAGAGAGTTATTGGGACAAGGCGGAGGTTGTGCTCAAAGGCTGCAACACAATGTTCGATATAAATTGAGTTGATTCGGGGTAAGTTGCTCGAGAGAGAATTTACCCCACTAAATTCTAGCCTAGTTACATATATTCATTAATGTACTATCACTAGCAACTACCCTTCGGTTTCTTTTATCTCATAGTCGTGTCACATCCAAAGAATCTTCTTTGCCCATTAGTCTCTCTTATTGTTTTTATTGGTTTTATTTATAAACTTGATTGTAAAATAACTCACTATCAATTAACCTTTGTGTCACCCCTTTAACTTATTATGTTCTTACGCGATAATTTCTTGTAGCTATAACTGGCATAATTTGATTTGTACTTGGCTGAAATATTCTTAGTACCACTCCTTGTGGGAACAATCCCAAACCTTAGTTGGGCTATATACTGATTGGTTTGTCGTTGATACTTAGCATTGGATGATGTATCTTTGATGACGTCACCAATCAAAATGGCGCCGCTGCCGGGGAATGATGTTACTTGATAATCTTTGCTTGAGTACAAATTTTGCTTTTGTTAGTTGTAGTTTTACTCATTTAATCTTTAGTTTTGTGTTTTGTTTGTTTGTGCTTTCGAGCAGAGAGGAGATGAGTGTATCAGGAAGTACTTACGAGCTAATGGAATACGTTCCCTTAGAGGTGATGATTTTTTAGGATACTATCCTAACCTTCAGACATTTTCAAGGTGAACAACTTCATGAGTCGTGGCTGAGATTCAAAACACTTTTTATTCAATGCCCAACTCAAGAAATTCCCGACACAATTCTTCTGGAATGATTTTACAAAGTTCTAAGTGAAGAAAATACGGTATTGGCTGACCAACTTATCCATGGTAGTTTGGTCCAACAAACTTATGTAGAGCACCTTGACTGATCGACCGATCAAGAAGTAAAAGGGACCTCAGCATAGCAAGCCTCTCAATTCAGATAGATGTGTTAACCCAAAAGGTTAGAGAGATTGATCTCCGGTGCATAAAAGGCGACCACTATGTCCCACCTTATGAGCGCAGGAAGATGAAGAGCAAAGTAGGTGGACAAACTAAAACGATGCTCACGTTCCTCTTTCAAAACGCCAACACTAAAGGCATTAGAAGAGCAAATGGAGAATGTACTGAAGTTAAACCAGATGACTCACTCCCACGTTATACTAAAGTTAGATGAATTTTAATGTATTCAAGTAGAGCTTAGTATATCCACTTAGTAGAGAGGTACGATATCCCAATATGATATAGGAAAGTTTTGGCAGTGTGAGAAAGATGTTGTATCTTCATGTAACTCATAATGATTGTATCGGTTAGAAAATCTCCCAGTATAGTAAAAGTTCACTTTTATATATCATTTATTATGTTGAATTCAGTGATGACTATTTTTTTGTAAAGATTTAAATTAGTTAATTACTTTATTTCTTTACAGTCAACATGAGTATAGTGTTTATCTATTTCTGCCCTTTCAGTTCATTTATTTGTTATTTTGTTGTATCACATAATCACACATTCAAATATAATGATGTCATTCGACCGACATATTTTTATGAAACAAATACAGGTAATTATACTCATCGACAGGTGCTTCGTTGAGATTACTCTACGCTCCATCAAGCTCTTTGGGAGCCTCCTTAACATCCGAAGGACTTTACATTCACTTTCACTTAGTTGTTTTGAAGTATCATGGGTCTTTTGTCGACACCTATCTTAAACAATAGAGGTTTCATAGATAGATAGGGTCGAAGAGTCTTTAGGTGTTTACAGACATTTTGAGTTGAGTATTTCATTTGGTCTGGAAATCATGCTCTAAGACTAAAATTAACAATGAAATCCCAAATAAAGAATATATGGATCTAAACTTGAGGGTGAAGGTGAGGTGATAAATGAAATTCGGACAAAGAATGTCTATATGAAGAGGGGGTGATAAATCACATCTCGGATAAAGTATGTCCAATTCTTTGTGTGGAGTTAGACTCAAAATCTAACATGCCACATTCTTTTAAAAAAGGACAAAAGAAAAGGAAAGGTAACCAAATGTAAATGGAGCAAGCACAAATTTTCATTTCATACTCCATTAAGTTCACATTCATTTAAATATTATACAAATTAGTTAACATTAATAAACACAACACATAATTTCAAAAATAGAAAATTCATGCAAATACATATCGATAATAAACAAGTGAAAGAGTAAAGTAACTTAACATCGCCCATGTGACTAACCCTAGCAAAAACAAACAAAAAAACTCATAAGCCAGTGCTACAGTAAATAAGTTACTGATTAATATGTAAATAACAAAATCAACTTAAAAATTAGAATTAATTAGTTAATGAACGTCAATCTCCTATCAACCGAAAACTTAATATAGCGCTGAAGCATGTCTTAAATTCTACAAAAGTAACAATTTAGTAAGAATAATTAACTGCTAATCATTTTAAATATTAATAAAAAGCATGACGTAACATTAAGTTTTGTTGGTACTGTAACTTATACCTTTTTTGTCTACAAAACTTTTTACGTCGATTAGATGGTGAAAATGCAACTAAAAAGACATCCATATCACAACAAATTGCAATCTCTTCCACCTTCCTTAATAATCTACTACATTGCTTAGGAAAGGCAACTTTACATTTCTCCCTGTTTTCAATTTTTTTATCTCAATTTTTCTAGCGATCTTTCAAGGGAGTCTCTTTTGTCCCTTGGAAGGAACAATAACTTAGATTGTTTCTTAGGAACAATGCAATGAAATAAAGAGAAGGATCAAAAGAGCTAATCTATGCTCAAAAAAGTTGTTTGAATCAATTAAGTATTAAATAAAAAGTAGGTCAGCCTTATCCAAATATGGTCCTAGTCAAGTTATTAAATACTAAATTATCCAGTTATTAAATGATATATCATAACAATGAATAGGACCTTTTGATATTTTATAGGTTTAGTGTTCTCAAATGCATATATTTCTCTAAAACTGATTAAAACATTGAGTTTCAGGTGTCTTGAACTTAGAGACAAGGCATGGACAGTATGGAGCAAAAAGGAACAAAGTAAACAAAAAGAACGAAGAAATGATGATATAAGGACGAACCCATTCGACGTGTCGTTAAAATGTCTCATCCTTTCCTTTTTGTCCAATGAGATAGGCGTTGATAAAAGTATCAAGTCGGTAGTAAAAAGGAGCAGTCGGCTAGTCGCCGAGCAGTTCCGTAAAGAAATATTATGTCGCTCAATGATTAAAAACACGAATACGTTGAAGTCTAACGCAAGACGACGATAAACATGTCAAAGGGCGTATGACCGAGTTGATTGGTGATCCTAACTATCTACGACCAGTGATCCTTCACAACAAAACTTTTTGGAAACTATAAATAGTCTTTAGTGTTTTTAATGATATATCATTTTACATTGAGTTTTAATCAATTTTTATAGTTATGAACAATAATATTTAGACTTGGTTTTTATTTTGAGTTTTTGAGAGCTCTAGGGAAACTTTGCCCTTGATCATTGGAGATTTGAAGATTCCAATCTTGAAGAAATTCAAACTAGTTGTTGGAAATTCTTCAGTCTAGACTATATTAAAGCAATAATAAATCATACCCAGTTGATGTTACTTCGATTTGGTATGATTTTCTTCCTTTTCTTTAGGTCTAGATGAAACCCCAATTCTTGGGATGCGATTTTGCAAATATGAGGTAAATCTATTGTTGGGTGTTGCTTATTGTTGGTAATCCATTGTTTAGATGTGATTTCACTTAGTATTTGTGTTTGGACTAAATGAGGTTGTAGTTCCAATGTTAAGATGTGATTTCACTTAGTATTTGTGTTTGGACTAAATGAGGTTGTAGTTGCAAATACGATTTCACCTTATTGTTTTCTTCTTGCTCGAGAAGGTTTGAAAACTAAGAATACTAAGTTGATCTCTGGTAGTTATTGAGTCATCATAGGTTCATCTCGAGACAGTTATTGGGCTAAGGCGGAGGTTGTGCTCAAAGGCTGAAACTCGCTGTTCGAGAGAAACAATGTTGATTTAGTCTAACTTTCTGGAGAAAGAATTTAACCCTACTAAAGTCTTGCCTACATACATATATTCAGTTATGCATTAACATTAGTAACTAACCTTCGGTGTCTTTTATCTCACATCCCAAGAATCTCGTTTCTCATTAGTCTCTCCTCTTGTTTTTATTATTTTTTGTTATAAATTTGATGGCAAAACCCTCCATTGTTAATTGACCTGTGTGTCGCCCCTTTATTTTGTTATGTTTTTACTCAATAATTTCTTGTAGCTATGACTGACATAACTTGATTTGTGCTTGGGTGAAATGGTATCAGTGCTACTCTCTATGGGAAGGATCTCAACTCTTTGTTGGGTTATATACTTATTTATGACTGTCTATACTTATTATTGGATGAAGTATCTCTAATGACGACACCAATCAAAATGTCACCCCCGAGCCTACCCCCTTGACCTAAACATAAGACTAGAATCACGAGTAACCCCAAGCTAACCTTGAGCTGGCATATCATAAACAAAACTGAACATATTTATGAAATCAAGAACTAATGTAGAAGTTAAATCAATTATCATTGATAGTGGGGAATGCCCAAAACTGGTCAAATATATAAAACAAAATAAGAATTTAGTTATATAGAACAATAACCAAGAGCTAAAACTTAATCTAATATTATGTCTGAAAATCCTGTAACTAACTAGACATGTTGGGACATGTCCCCACTAACCTTAGCAAAACTGAAATAAAAATGAAAGATAAAATCTGAAAACATGTCTATCGTCCTCGTAGTATGATGACTCACCACTGATGTTGCTAAGTATGGATCGGTAACGATCTATGTGTGATATGAATCCTGAGGAACATAATTTAAATAATGAAAAGATGTAGCGAAGAGTATATGGTAGTAATAGAAAGGTACTGAGCATGCAGGATAGGATAAAAGCTGAACAAAACATATAACTGATTAAATCATACGGAGAATTGATATAATCTGAACATGATAGAAATACTAAAATATATATTGAAATGAACTAAACAGAATGAAATGACCATATACATAACATGCTGAGACTAAATACTGAAACATAACTGAAAACCTGGTCAAATGCAGTAAAGTCAGAGTGTGGGAGCTACTATTAATTCACATAAATCACATGAGATAAACATGGTATCTAATGTATACTCCCCATTGAGAGGACCCAATATACCTTTCCACGGGTATAAATGCATGAGTGACGTGATCACTAAATCTAATGCGCAATAGAGGGGACTTATATTCTTATGGAGGCATGTAGTTCTGGACTTTAAGGGTATGTTGAAACCTATTCCTCTCGAATCTAAACCTACTCCCAAACACATTATGCATATAATACGACCTAATTTGCTTAATATTCTGACATGCTAACAGAGAATGCATCATTTTTGTATTGATGATGACACATTCGAAATCTGAGGCATGTATATATGTTTAATTGACCGAGCAAGTGTAATTTATGAACTAAAAGAAATTTCACAAGTAAGGTTGTGAATTTGATGCAAAGAAATAAGCAACAACTCCACAAAAACATGATAATCTTATTAGGAATACCCCAACAGCTAAATCACAACCAATATATAAGGTTATAGACACTCAAGCTCTAAGCAAGCTATATTTAATCAAGAACCTAATCAAATTATAAGGACATGGTTGATGAAATGAACCCACTCCCACATACCTGCTGGTTGATGAAACGAACCCACTCCCACATACCTGCTAACGAATTTCATGGAGAAATCTTTTGATTTTGGTGCTGGAACTCAAGAAAACCTTTGTAGAGTCTTTCTCCACTTTTACTCTAAGTTATGATGAAGTTGGTGAATGAATCTCTTACGATAAAGTAAGACTAGAAAAATAGGCTAAAACTGACAAAAACAATGTAGTTTAGGGATTAAACGACATAGTTATCCAATGCATTGGGGAAAAGGCAAAAATGACCCTATCTTAAAATCTGACAGGCCATTAACGGGTATAACTAATGGACCGTTGATCGACTGACAACCCATCCTATCAGTCCATTGTTTGGTTGACAAAGAGTTGAAAACTATGTCAAAACCACATACCTAGAACACAGACGGTAGTCCAACCTACAGTTCGAAGTTCATGCTGTGGGTTGTGAGTTGTTGCAAATTTTTGGGGCCTGAATCATGGGCCCTCAACCTTTTATTGTGGTCCTACTTACGATCCGTTAGTCAAGCCTTGGTAATAGAGTTTCTTGAGAAATTCTAAGGTAATCAACCACGGACAACACTTAACGTCCATGGTTCCTTTCACATGCCATGGGTTAACTTCATCTGTAGCACCTGCATCTTTTGGAAAATCTTTCAATTTGTCCTTTTTGAATCTGGGGTGTTACATCTTCTCCCCCTTTGGAAAATTTGTCCTCCATTGAGGTCTAATTAGCTGAATATGCAGGGAAGGAGCTACAATCTCTACCAATAAATACCAGAAAATGAAATCTAACTAAATTGAGTTCGAAGAACATGCATATGTTGAAATGCAAAAACCACGGAAGGAACAAGATACTACGGCTAAATTTACGCAAAAGTAATTTGAGAGACAGGAGAGGATCTATTACCTAAAGTTGAAATGGAGACACAAGGAAAAAGACGAAGATAATTGGGCTTCATGGATGCTTCTGTTTCCCAAGTAGCTGCACCTACGGACTGACTCCTCCACAACACCTTATCTGAAGTTACTTCTTTGTTACATAACCTACGAACCACACGGTGAAGAATCTCAACTAACATCTCTTCATATGTGAGATTGTCCTTCACAACCACACTCTCTAATGGTACTATAGATGTTGTATCACCTACACACTTCTTCAATAAAGAAATGCAAAAGACTGGATGAATGCTACTAGTTTTACTGGAAACACTCACTAATAAACCACCTTACCAAACCTTTTTAAAATTCTTTAGGGACCTACTTATGTGGGACTGTGCTTCACTTTTTTTTAAAATATCATCACCCCTTTCATAGGTGACACCTTAAGTAAAAACCAATCATCTATCTGAAACTCTAAGTATGTTCTCCTTACATCTACATAGGATTTCTGACGACTCTGAGATTTCTTAAGTCGATCTAATAAGCAAAAATTTTTTCATAGCCTCATGAACCAAATCCCGCCCAATCAATGTTGCTTCAACTACTTTAAACTAAAAAACTGGAGAACTACATCTACACCCATAATAGGCCTCCTAAGGGGCCATCTGAATACTTGAATGGTAACTGCTATTCTAGGCAAACACTATAAGAGGTTGGTGATCATCCCAACTATCCTTGAAATCAACACCCAAGCCCTCAACATGTCTTCAAAGTATTAATTTTACGCTCTACATGACCATCCGATTGTGGATGAAATAGTATACTGAGATTTACCTGAGTACCAAGGCCTTGCTGAAATGATTTCAACAAATGAGAGGTAAATTTAATACATATATAAGAGATTATAGATAAAGGAACCCCATGTAACTTGAATATCTCTGAATCTGTGTCTTGACGACCAAAAAAGTGAGTGAACTTAGTAACTTTGACTACTATCACCCAAATGGAGTCATGTTGCCTTCGAGTACGAGGTTAACCTGTAATGAAGTCCTTGGTTATCACTTCCCATTTACATGCATGAATGTTAATATCTTGAGTCATAACTCCTAGTTTCTCATGTTCTACTTTAACGTGTTGACGATTAGGGATCTTAGCCACAAAATCTGCTATATCCCCCTTTATTCAATTCCACCAAAATACTTCTTTTAATCACAATACATCTTTGTGGCACCAGGATTAATTAAAATCTTGGATTTATGGGCTTCTACAATGATCAACTACCTCAACTCACCCTACATATAAGAGTCCCTGGTAATTGAGAACATCTTTTCCCTCTTGGGAGAAAACCTCTACTTTATGTTGATGAACTGAATCACTATCTTGTTTTTCCTGAACCTCCAATGAAGATTCAGATCCATTATGAAATATCACACCACCATCTATTATGTTGATAAGGAAAACTCCTAGGAGAGTAAGCTGGTGAGCATGTTTTGTTAATTCCTTGTTTTATTCCTCCACATGGACTACACTACCCATACATAGTCTTCTAAGAGGACAAGCTACGACAGTGGTCTTAAGGGGATGATAAATCCCATTCATATCATAATCCTTGAGGAATTCAAGCTATGAACACATCTACGTGAACACTATAACAAGTAATTTCTCCAAATCATTAGGGAAAATACTACTACTCCAATCTCAAGGTCATGAGTTTGATAGGTCTTCTCACGTACCTTAAGTTGTATTGAAGCATATGTTGACCTTACTAATTTAATGTATCAAGGACACTTCTTCAAATTCTATGTGTCAATGACCCCTAGTCAGTATAATAACAAAACTAAATGAGTTTGGGTCAATTCCACAAGGTGTGGTACGTGTTTAAGATTCGATAGCAAAATCAAGAAATGTTCAAGTCAATCATAAGAGTAGATATTTACGAATAACAACATATTTCAAGTTAAAGGGTGAAGCAAGTGTCAAATATGGGGGGTTTTAATTTTAATTATCAACTACAACAACAACAAATAATACGAATGAACAAGAAATGAGATGGATTATTGGGACGTGATTTGATTATAGGCTAAAATAGTCAAAAGAGTAATTGCAACTGATAGTAAATATTTGTAAATTAGTGATTAAGCTAGACTTTAGTGGGATAAACTTTCGATCGAACAATTTATGCCGAGTCAAGTTGATTTCTCTCAAACACCAGCAAGTAGCAATTAAGAACAACCTTCTCTTTAGTCCATTCACTTTCTCGAGCTGAATATGTTTAAAAGAATTTAGGATTCACTATCTCATGTTGAACCCATGACAACCCAATACCCACAGGCCATCAAATTAATAATCGTTGTTCTAAAACCTCTATCTTGAGCTAGCAATAATACGAAGGAAGAATTGCATTTGCAACAACAACCCTTTAAACTAAAACCACAATTACTTATTGAAATCATATTTAAACACCATTTACTCTATCAATTAGCAATACCCAACATCTAAATCAACCCATAATGACATAATCACAACCCAATAATTGGGGTTTTACCTAGACATTATAAAAAGATAGAAATCATTGCGGAATTGTGTTTCCATTAAACCAGTACAATTAATTTTGTCTTTAAAAAAGTCCAAATTGAAGATTCTTCCATACCAACTTTCAATTTCCCAAAAGTTGAAAGTTTCAGATTTTAAGAGTTAAGGGAAAATTAGTCTCAATACTAAGAGTTTTAAGTTCAAAAACTCATATTTCTGATTCTACAATAAAAACTAGATACGATACTATAAATTTGTAAATGTATTTATAGTCACAAAAAATGTGTTACGAAGGATAATTCGACCCAATAAGTCGGGATATCCGATCCACTCGGCGATCCGCCCTTTTGTCAATTCCATCACCTTTTTGTTTTGGCCTTTAGAATATTCATGTTTTGTAACTTTGGCGATCTAGCACTGCATCACGTAACTATTCAAAAACTCGCCGACTGCTCTAATCTTAATCGCCCGAATGGATTCTCCTATATGGCTTCGCACACTAGAAATTTAGGTGAGATCATGGACATTCGTCGACTCGGACAATAGGTTAGGCTATCATCATGCCTTCATTTCTTCGTTCTTTCAGCTCATTTTTCCTTTTTGCTCATTAGTGTCCATGTTTTGTTGCTCAGTCCAAGCACTTAAATTAAGGATTTAACATTACCAAAGAATCTCAAGATCACATTACTTTCTTTAATAGCAATTTCAATGTCAACATAGGTGTTCAAATGCCCTCACAAAAAGAATGATTCCGTATCCACACACAATGGTTCATCAATTTAATTCTCCTGAATCAAATGCAACACTCACACTCACAAAAATAAACACACTGCATGATTTCACCCATAGGTTTTCCGTTATTTTTAAGCCAACAATTGTTTCAACTCACTCAAGATCAAAAAGTTCTTTTCAAGGATTATAACGAGGTTAAGTGTAAAGGTATGTTCATTTAGACTCAGTGATTTCTATCCTCATGAAATGTGGTGTGAACAACACTTCATTTCCTTTTATTCATCATTCTTATAGGTCACCCCATTATTCACCTTCCATGGAATGTTGGAAGCCCCATTTCCTTTGCAGTTTCACAAACATTATTTCAAACCTTTTCCTCTTTTTCATTTTTTTTCTCTTTTCTCTTTTTATACGGAGAGGTTCCATCTTTCTAAAAACCATGGGTAAAAGAGGACTTCTTTGCATTTCTTTATTTACCTTTTCTCACCATACCCCAACTTAGGATTTTGGCCTAAGATGGCTATTCACACAAATCACTATTCATGAGGATTATGTATAATGAATAAAGAAAGGTTACAATTTGCGTCAAAATTCATCCAAGAAAAAGGTTAGTCTCCAAGGGTTTTCAAACAAGGATCACACACTCAAAAGCCTAGCGACAAAAGAGGTATAATGTCAAGTTTTTTCATACTCTTCAGAGTTTCCTAAGATCATATAATGAGATTCGCATCATTTAGTAAGCCGGACCTACTGGAAAATTCTAGTTGTTTTCCTGCATGGTTTACGGTAAGCTTATCACACAAGGCATTGAAACCAATGACAAACACGACTCCACATATTCGCTAGTGTGCAATGTTCATCACAAGAGACTCAATTTGATAATTGACTAGTCACAACGAGATGTAAATAGTTCACATAATTTCAATGCAACCTCATTTGGCCTCATCATAGCTGCACATTCATTTTTGTTCAATTATGAGCACTATTCAAGTCATTGGTACTGATCAAGAATGATACTAGAATTTCCAAAAGAACAACCACATTCAAACACAATCAAGAGTTGGCAAAATTTTCGAAAGGGTAAACAATCTTTTAACGATTAAAAGTAGGAGCAAGGGTCACAATTCATTTCAAATGTAAAACCAGGAGCCACAAGCTCAAACATCCAAAAAATAGTATTAATACATTTGTAGCTCAAAACCCTAAATAAATAGCCATAACTAAAGTCACAGAAGGTCTCACCCCACCACAAATAAAACCATTTGTCCTCAAATGAAAACAAAATAATATCCACAAGTCAAGGAAAATAAGACAGGGAGGGAGCTAAAAGAAAATCATGTCTAAACAGGTGATCCATCTATTGGGCATCAGTGCCCGGTGCATCAATCTGTACTTGAACATCAGTGTCTGGAGTCACTTTAAAAGGAATAAAAACTGCACTAGGGTTAGCCAAAGACGTATCTGCTAAAGAGGTCGGCACAACTACATCAAACATGGTGTCCTCACAGTCAGTAAGTCCCTCACACGAAACCTCCCTGCAACCCAAAGCATATCCTCATACGTTTTCGCCTCAAAAACATGATCAGTTGTCTCCTTAACTCTAAACTCATCTCTGGTAGTACCCACAGGCATCTATGGCACATCTAGATTCTTCACCGTCTCGAAAATCATGGACATGTCAGTGGACTTCATCTGAATCACATACTCCTATATGGAGCAATAACAGCCTTTAAAGTCATCACCTCCTCGGTGGCCCCTTGGCCACACTCACACGCTATTATCCTAGCTACAAAGGAATAAATGGTAGCTCCCAATGGTCTCACAACATTAGTCAGGGCTGTTTGAATCAGGCTTCAAGTATGAAGTCCCACAATCTGTATAATGGGCTAGCTGATTCTAAAAACACTAAAAACACCTGATGAACCAGGGGTGAGGGTAGGCAAAGGAGCCTCTGCATGTAATCTCTGAAGATCCACAATCTGGGACGTATTCATTGGGGCTGCCTTTTTCTTCTTCTACTACTCCCGTTCCTTTACATTTTCCTCCTTAATCCTCCACATATTAGTAAAGGATTTGGGAATAACTTCCACATATATATTTTCATCTCTAGGAAACTGAACCCATCTAAAAAGCTCAGTGATCAACATCGAGAATGAAAATGCGGTTTAGTGTTATTTGGTCCTCAAAACTATCTCGTGTGCCATAGTTGTCCCCAAATTGATCGTTGTCTACTCCATGATACAAACTAAATAGGTTGCCTTTGCTAAGCAGAGGATCAACTCATTCTGGGATGGCACGATAGTGTTGCTAATGAAGCCAAACCAGAATCCTGCAGTAATGTTAAGATCTTTATTCTTAATTGTTCCAATCTCAATCCACTTGAGAGTACTGTCTCATATAAGCAGGCCAACAACTTCTTCATAATGTCTCCAGTATTCTTCCTGATAAGATGTTGGCACTCGTCATCAATATTATTGGGCCAATAGCATTAATAGCCTCACTGTCACACTTGAATTTCTTTCCCCAGACCACTATGTAGTCAGCCAGTTTAAATGATGTTGCCTTGTTCTTCCTCTATTGTATTACAACCTCATAAGCAGCGTAGAACTTGGAATATGTGGGCCACGAGGCTTGGTGAAGATTATGAAATTATGAGATTATAGATAATTCATAATATCTCGGTGACTATCGATGACTCCATCAATGGATATATGTTTTTCCTCAATGATTTTCCTAACCACTTAGTTTTTAATCTATTCATTGACTTGGGAGGAGGATCCGGTACTTAAGGTTCTAGGACCACAAACTATAATGGGGCTAAAGGAGGAGAAGTGGTAGACTGAAGAGTCCTGATCCTAGACGGATCGTTCATCCCTTTATATCGCAGCTCAACCCTCTCTGCTGCCAATAGTTCTTCATCTTCAGGATCTAAAACTACACCCTGATCCTCTCGTTTCTCACCCTCACTCTCAGGAGTTGTGAGGTTTGTGTCATATATGTCGTCACTGTTAGAGCTAGCCTCCGATGACACAAGTGCCTTTCCTTTTCCTTTGCCTTTCCCACAAGTGGTGGAAAGTTTAGTTGTCTTGCCCCTAGATGTAGTTGAATCCTCATTGATGGTTTTCCCTTTGGCCTTTTAGTGAGGCAGAATATCCCTACCAGCAACCATTAGTCTAGCCGTTTCTGCAAATACATCAGGAAAAACAAGGAACATTTCAAACAAAAGCGCAGAGAAGTAGTTGTAAATAGACTCTCTGAATCGGGAGGGCTAGCCTCCAAAATTATTTGTGAGCAAAAATTGGCTTGTCGATAGGATTGGCTTGAAAATATCAAAATATTTGCATGTCGGCAATGATGTAGTCGTGATGAATAATGTCAACCACTCCATCATTAGGAAAAATACGTCATTTGGAACAAACGTAGGCTACTACGATTTCACCAAACTATAGCCATTAACATGAAAACACAACCCCACTAATTTTAACTAATTTTAAGGGCACAAAACTACAAAAATTCAATAATAAAGGCATTATAGGCAAAATATTCTAATCAAAACATGCATACATATAAACAATTTAGATCAGAGAGGCCCAACACACAACATTAAGACAAAATTTAATTTCATAAGAGTATAAATTGCTAAAAATAAACTCGGGGTTTGGAAAACAAACCTAGGATGCCGAATAATCAAGATTGAAATGTTAGGCGGCAAAGTAATCAACTCCAAACACAAATCTGATGACTAAAATAGTCTAATATGCAAAAGGTACGGGAAATAATGTGCGAGTGTGAGTTTGGGAATATTAAAAGTAAGAGAAAGTGAAAGATTTTGAAAGTTTAAACGATTGGCATTTCAAAACTGCACAGTTCTCACCCATTCAGCGATCTTATTTTTTCTCGCCGACCCACTTAGCGACTCTCCAAGAGTGTACTTACCTCGCCATGTTTTACAGAACCTCAAATCATTGTGGGGGTCTAAATAGCAGTCTATGTTGGGATCGCTGACCTGGTCGATAATTCGTCAAGTTACTCCTAACCTTTCCTAGTCTTACAGATTCCCATTTCAAATTGGCTTGAGTCCAACGACTGTCCAAATCGGGCATGCAGACCTCTTAGTCGATGCGCCGATTTAACTTTTGGTTCGCCAACCAGAACTTTTCAAACAGTATCCTTACTTTGACCTACAAAATCAACACACCATTATTGCAACTCAAAAGAAAGCAACTAAAACCTTGGGTATCCTCCAAAAAAGTGCCTTAGTTAACTTCATTAAACGAAGCAAGTCCTCATTTAAGTTTAATTTGTGAGATTTTCCTTACTTCTATAAGGCATCTCCCTTGCTGGTTTCGGGTAGAGACAAGACAACACTTGGTTCATTTGAGACTCGAGTAGCTAAATGAACATGGAATGAGAGGTCGTCATTTGATTTAGCATTAAGACATTTCCTCGCATCTCCTCCAACACTCTATCGTGATCTTCGACTTTGTGTAGAATATGTAAGAGGACCTCTTTAATTGATCAACCTGTTGCTTCTTAATCTTAAGATGTTCGTGAGGGGGAATGTACTTATCCTTCTTTTTGGAAAGTATCTCTAATTCCATGACTTTCTTGGCCAAGACATCCAGCTGAGTCGACAACATCGACAATTCACGGTCTTTTTCTTCCTCCTTGTTTGTCTTGGACATGTGATCAAGGAGGTAGGATGCTTTTGCATAAGTTATCTATATGAGACTACCTGGATAGATTTGGTCAGCCACTATTCTAATTTTGGGGCTAAGCCCTCGGTATAAACATTCTAGCAACATCGTATGTGGAATTTCATGAGTTGGGCACTGCTACATTAAGGTCTTTAATTTCATCCACAACTCATGAATTGATTAACCCTCTAATATTGTCTGAAACATAGAATGTTATACATAAGCATCATCGTCCTTAAAGAAAGGTGGTCCATTAGGTCACCGTTGCTATAACATGTGCTCAAATTCTCTGTTCATCCAGCAAAACAGAAATTAAAACTAAAAATAAGTAAATTCTACTATAACTAACAAGAACAAAATTCAACTTAACTAAAGATTCCTAAACGACACCACTCCCTGGCAGTGGTGCCATTTTGATTTAAACGTCCCAAGGACATTTCTTCAAAATCTACATGTCTACTTAGTCAGTATAATAGCCCAATTGAATGAGTCGGGATCAAATCCCACAGGGTGTGGTACATGCTTAAGATTTAATATCCAAGTCTGATTATGCTCGAGTTAATCATAGGAATAGATATTTACGAGTAAAAACATAATTAAAGTTAAAGGGTTACACAAGTGTCAAATATGGGACTTTTTGTTTTAATTATCAACTTCAGTAGCAACAAATATTATGAGTAAACAAGAAATGATACGGTTTCTTGAAATGTGATTTGCTTATAGACTAATATAGACAAATGGAATATCGCAACTGATAGTAAATAGCTATAAGTCAGTGACTAAGCTAGAATTTTGTGGGGATCAAATTTCTCTAGAACAATTTAACTTGAATCAAGTTAGTTTCTCTCAAACACCAACAAGTAGAAATTAAGAACAACTTACACTTTAGTTAATTCACTCTCTCATGATGAATGTGTGGAAAAAGGTTTGGGATTCACTCTCTCAAGCTGAATGTGTGGAAAAGGATTTAGGATAAAATCTCTCGAGTTGAACATATGACAACACACAATACCCACATACCATCACTTTTCCTAAATAAAACAACTTTTAAAAAGCATTTACAATATATATTAGCAATACAAAACACCTAAATCAACCTATAATCACATAATAACACACCCAAGAAGTGGGGTTTTAGCTAGACATTATAAGAAGATATAATTTTTTTCCAAATTGTGTTTTCATCAACTAGGTACTATTAATTTCATCTTTACAAAAGTCCAAATTGAAGATTCTTTTATACCCGCTTTCATTTTCTCAAAAATGGGAAGTTTCAAATCTTCAAAGCTAAGAAAAAATTACTCTCGTTACTTATAGTCCTAACTTAGAAAACTAATTATTTTGATTTTACAATGGAAACTAGATACTAAACTAAGAATTAAAAAATTTATTTATAGTCGCCAAAAAATGTGATGCGATGGACCTTTCCGTGAAATAAGTTGGGATCACCAATCCACTCAGCAATTCTCCCTTTGGTCAATTATATAGCCTTTTTGCTTTGGCCTTCAACATCTTTATGTTTTATAACTTTTGGCGATCTAGCACTGTATCTCTGAAATATTCAACGACTCGCAAACTGCTCCTATCAATCACTGGCTTAATTTTCTCCATCATGGCTTGGTACACTGAAACTTTAGGCGAGATCATGGCATTCAACAACTCGTCCATTGGGTTAGGTGATCATCAAGCCTTCTTTTCTTCGATCTTTCAGGTACCTTGTTATATTTTGCTCATTAGTGTCCATGCTTTGTTCCACAATCCAAATACCTTAAAGTCAAGATATACATCAGTTAGTAGCACAAAATATGCATTTGAGGACACTAAATCTATAAAATAAATCCCTTAATGAGTCTAAGTCGTGTCATCACTTACCTCGCTTAATCAATGCACAACCTAGGCTAACCCTAGATACATCACAATAGATCAGATATAGGTTAATCAATCTGGTAGAGTAAAGAATGTGGTCGTACAACACAATTTTCAGTTCTAAGAAGTTGTTTTCACACTCATTTGACCACTAAAACTTAACCTTTTTTCTAAGTCAACTTAGTCTATATGGAATCTAGCAATGAAAATCCTTTAACCAATTTCCTGTAATAACCGGACAAAGCCAAAAAACTTCTAATATTTATTGGAGATGTTGGTTTGGGCCATGTTCTCACTGCCTCTATTTTTTGAGAATCCACTCGGTTCACTTAGCTAGATACCACATGACCAATGACAGAAAATGATTGTAACCAAAAACTCACATTTGCTAAACATAGTGAATGACTGGCGATCTTTGAGAGTTTGTGGAACAAATCTCAGATGAGCCTTATGCTCCTCCTCATTCCTAGACTAAATGAGAATATCATCATCAACGACGGTAGCAAACAAGTCCAAATAGTTTTTGAACACCCTGTTAGTTAAATCCATGAAAGCTAGAAGAGCATTAGTTAGTCTAAAATGACATAACTAAAAATTCATAATGACCGTACTTAGTCTTGAATGTTGTTTTTGGGATTTTACTATATCTGACTCTAAGCTAATGATAACTTGATCTGAGGTCTATCTTTAGAAATAACTAGCACCCTGAAGTTGGTCGTACAAATCTTCAACCCTGGGGATAGGCTACTTATTCTTGATAGTGACTTTGTTCTTAATACGATAGTCAATGCACATTTTGAGAGGACCATTTTTCTTTTTAATGAACAACATTAGAGCACCCGATCGAGAGATACTTTGTATTATGAAGCCTTTATATAGAAGTTCTTTCAACTATTCTTTCAATTCCTTATGCTCAGATGGAGAAATTTCACAAGGAGGAATCAAAATAGGATGGGTATCTAGAAGGAGATCTATCCGAAGTGGATTTCCCTTTCAGGAGGAACTCAAGGAAGATTTTTTGGAAATACTTATACAAACTAATATATATTACTAAGAGTGACTCAAGAGTTGGACTTTTGAATTTTCATCATTAACCCAAACAATATGATAGTTATACCCTTTGGCAATCATTTTTCTTGCCTTAAAGTAAGAGATGAATCGACCCATTGGCACTGAGATGCTACCCTTCCATTGTAAGACTAGATCTTTGGAAACTAAAACCAAACAGTCCTAGTTCTACAATCGGCTGAGGCATAACATTAATGTAACCAATACATGCTTAGAATGATATCAAAATCTACCATTTCAAACTCTACAAGGTGTTCTGAGGTGTCATTCTAGGAGACTCTGACATGAAAATTTCTTTAGACCCCTCAAGCTATAACTGGGTCACAAACTGGAGTAGAAACTGAGAAGGGTTCTGATAGAGTTTTTCGACTAACACTGAATTTTACTACTATATAGGGAGTTACAATAGAAAGAGTAGCCCTAAATCTAAAAATGCATAATCATGTAAATGAAAGACTCGCAACATACAAGTCACTACATCAAGAGAATCTTCATAGTCTTGGCAGGCCTAGAGAGCATATAAATTGTTATGGTGATGACCAACACCTGTACCAGATGAAGCACCTTATAGAGTTGGGTGACTTGTTGGGGATGCTGGAGTTGTAGACTAAGCCCTATTATTTTTACGTCCTTTTCTTTGCGTAGAAAAAGGGCAATCTATCAACATATGACCAGACTATCACACCTAAATCATCCTTCCTTGGCGGCAGACACTCGTCCGGTCTTTTGGTGGGATGCATTAAAAGAATAAGTCCATGGATTATGTAAAGTATTATTTAGTGCCATGCTTGATAGGATTTTGGGCATGTATAAAGAATTCATAGATTAGTTTGGTTATACATCCTACATGGTATTATAGGATGTATTACTAATATCTTCACGGTATTAGTAATACAAAGGATATAATACTATTGGATAAAGCCTATGTGAAGATAAGAATATCCTTCAAATCATTTTAATTATTTTTTTATTTTCTTGTTTTTATGATTTATATTTATACTAGTTAATTTAGTTAAACAAAGTAGCTTACAAATTATTTAGAGAGAATTGTTTGTCACTAATAAATCCACTACAGATCAATACAAATTTGAAATATGAGTTGTATATCTGTATATGAAGTTTGTGATCCAAATTGAGTTGTGTATATATATATATATATATTCTTGGTTTTCTAATTATTTCTCTTTCAAACTATTTAAAAAATTTAAATAAATATCAAAACTGACACTTGCAATTTTATGTGTATATGTAGCTGGTTTATCTTTATTAAATTGAAAAATAATATTTTGTAGTGATCAATTTATTAAGATGAAAATTATTTATCCTCAAATAATTCAAACGAAAATGTACAAACAAGACATCTAAATTATTCTTCCCATAGCTAGTTAGAATGTTATAAAGAATAATATTGTCTGGCAATTATCTACCTTGACCAAATTACATAATAATTCAAGGGCATAATTGGAAAGAAGATTTTTATTGAGTTATAATACAAACACAAGATAAGGTGGTAATAAATGAACCAAAAACTTGATAAAAATAAATCATGCATTACTAATCCCTGCACTACTAATCCTTGCATTACTAATTCATGCATTACTAATCCCTATGTTGTTAATCTTTGTACCAAACGACCCCTTAATGTGTTATGCCCTACTTTCCTGATCCCGCCAAGACCTAGGGGGATGGAGCACTAGATGATGAAAGTGCTGGAGAAGAAGATCTCTTCTTAAACTGTGAGCGATTTCCACCACTCTATTTCTTCTTAGATTATTCTTAGTTCCCTATTCTAGCTTTCTTGTTGTACTTATACATTTTCCTAAGCTAATCCCCTCAAGCCTACAGATCATGATTCATAAGCCTAGATATATTCATATCATCTAGAAACGTAACATTCCTGCACTTGGTCTTCATCGGATACCCCAAATAGAAACTTAATCATTTGTGCCTTGGGATCGGCAACCATATGTGGAGCATACCTAGATATCTCGGTGATCTTAAGTTTGTACTCTTGGATTCACATGGTACCTTGCCTCAAATTCATGAACTCCTGATCCTTAGCCTCTCTTATCTCTCTCGAGAAGAACTTGTCCGGAAAGGCTCTACTAAAACACTCCTAAGTCACTAGAGCCGCATTCTGGCTCTTGTTTTCCTTCAACTACGTGAATCACATGTGAGCCACATCCTTAAGCTGGTAGGATGCCAACTATACCCTATCTTTATTATTCATTTGCATCAAATTAAATAATTTCTTATGGTCATTAATGAAGTTCTAGGATCCTCACTTGCGACCCAAGAAACTCAAGCAGATTCATCCTAACAAAATCTCAGACCCTAGCTGCTAGTGATCCACCATTACTATCAGTAGGAAGTGGAACCTACTGATTATTCTTACTAGTCATACACTAAGGAAACAAATGAATCCTGAAATTGTGCATTCGAAACATTATGGTTTAGAACTGGAGGAACATCATTAGTGTCATGACCCATGGATACCCCCTAGACGTAACAACACACATAGGACCTCGAAAGGCACCATATAAGACACTTAGCATATCATAACATAAACTAGTAGACCAATAAGAGTAAAATTGCATTTATGTCCAAAACTCTTTATAACGAAAAGTGAAGTCTAGACTCGACTCAAGTAGCCATATATTATAGTATTTCAAGTAAAAGGGGACATAGCCCGTTCAACATAGTTCCAAAATAAAATACTAGAAATGAAACTGAAAGTAAATCTCAAGTACTCGAATCGTGAGAACTCATTACAAGAGAGCAGAATAGTCAAATCAAAGCTTGAACCAATTGATAACCGCCCTAAAGAAAGATTTATAAAATAAAGGTATTAAAAACATGCACTAAGTATGATAGTATAGCAGAAAATTCTTGAATACATCTAAAAAGGGCATTTCATTAGAATGCTTGTCATTTACTAATTTTAAGCATGCTTTTGAAGATATTGAAAAGGAATGAGTCATAATCATATGCACAAACAACTCATATATCATCATATCATAAACGAACATACAATAAATAACCTCAATGCACACTTGTAAATGTGTGAGAAAGATCCATAATCCCATCCATATTAAGTAAAGCTTCTTGAGTAACTATAGTTCATATGTCATATTATTGTTCAAACTATCACAAATTGATATCATCCTTAATCAACCGAGACCATGTGAGCTTACCATGGAATCTTGTGTCTACCTCATACCGAAAAGGGGTTGTCCTACTTGCCTAAGGTAGAACCATACTCTTAGCTTAGCTGGATCCACTAGCTAAAGATCTGTGTTCGCACATAGTTATGGGATAGGGAGATTGATACTAGAAATTTGGATTCTACTAATGTATAAGGTTCCCATCTCATGATATACATACCATGGGAACGCGCACTGAACTAAGGTTGAAGGAACCCACTTGTAAAGTTGGACTCAAATAGTGTAGATGCTTTCATCTCATATTCATATCCACTCGGTGCCTAGATCTAATTCCCAAGACTACATGTCAAGTCTTGACATAAGTGCATATTCATGGGAGAGTGTCCTGACAATCAATATAACATAATTCATACTATAGCTCATCAATTCAATAGGTGCATGTGACAAACCTTTCACATCATATCATTTTCAATCATAAGTGTGTACATTAGGATAATCATCCAACAAAAACAACAATTAGATCTAGTCGTATTCACTTTACTCTCAAAGTGCTCTAGATGAATACACATAAACCTCATAAACATGCATAATTATCATGATTTTCCCTTCATAGACCATAGATCACATTCAACAGACATATCTACAATAACTACATTAGACACGAATGATAACATGATTCAATTACTATATATACTAAAAGCATAATCTCATAAAACACTTTTTTTCTACCATTCACCCACATCACAAGGTCCCAAATTGTAAATGTGGGGTTTCGTGGATTCTTGGAAGATTTCATCATTAATATTTTATAAATCATCAATTAGATCATAATATAAAGTTATTAAATCAATAAAATCATTTTTGTAAAGGAATTCATCACTTGGAGTAAAATCCTAACTTTTTGGTAAATTACTACTTTTGAAATTGAGTTTGGAGGTAATCCATGGATAAAGGACTTCCATACCTTATTTATGATTCTCCAAAAAAAATTGAGTGAGAACCCCTTATTTCTTCAAGCCCTTGCTTCAAATTTCCTCTTCTTCTTATTTGACTTCTAGAGAGAGAAATTTTGGGAGAGAAGATGAGTTTTGAGAAACTGTTTGGGTTTTCGGAGTTATGAATATACTTGGGTAAATTTGACTAAAAAATAACTTATATATTTCCCCTAAGCATACCAAAAACAACTACACTTCAAATGGAGTTATACATGAAATCCTCAAAATAACCCTTACTTAAAGTGAGTTGAGTTTGGAGGGATTTTATGGATGAAGGAATACCATACCTTATTTATGATTCTCCAATGAAATTGAGTGAAAAACCCTTACCTCTTCAATCCCTAGCTTCAAATTTCCTCTTCTTCCTTTTTGACTTCTAGAAAGAGAAATTTTGGGAAAGAAGATGAATTTTGAGAAATTATTTGGGTTTTTCGGAGTTATGAATGTACTTGGGTGAATTAGACTAAAAAAATAACTTATATATTTCCCCTAAAATTACACGAAGCAACTACAGTTCAATTGGAGTTAAACATGAAATCCTCAAAATAACCCTTACTTAAAGTGAGTTGCCCAGGTGACACATGGGGCTCCACAAGTCGTGGTCATGACCAAGAGCATGTTGTAACCTTCATGGACTTGAGAAAGTGTCCAAGGAAAATTGTTACTTTAGATCATACGCCCAAGGAAACATCACAAAGGGATCCAGGAGTCGTGGTCCGTCTCGTAGACCTTGAGAAGTGGCTAGGAAAAGCCACCCTCAATGCCCATCCCACTAAGGTAAGTCTAAGACCACTCGCACAAACTGTATAAGGCTTCACAAGGCATGAAGTGGCTCGTTTAGAGGGGTCCCTTCTTGGGAGGCCTAAAGAGACTACTTCCTCCACCTCCGCGAGTGGCACCACGACTCGTGGTCATGGTGGGCAGTGCCTTGGCCAAAATGGGCAGCCTTGGCCCCTTGATTTGTCCCTTTCCCATTTTCCAGGGTCATCGACGTTAACCCTCACGTTTTAGTTCTAATTTAGCCTACTGTTTTGGAGGTGTTTCAATTAGTGTTCTGTGCATATGAATTATTTGGGTAAACTCTACGAGGAGGCATGATCTGAAACGCATAACGACGAATAAGAAATGGGAAGGGATAGAAAGTGAAGTTTATTCCTATAACACTTCACAACCTCTCTCACATTAAATATGGTGCACAACACACGCATTAAATATACTCTACTTAGTGTGGCTTCGAGACGTCCTAGGTTTCTTAAACCTAATGTTATGATATCAAGTTTGTCATGCCCCTAGGTTATCCCCTTGATGTAAACACGAGACCTAGGATCACGAGTGACCCCAAGCTAAATCTTTGTGGATCATGTGTTCCTACAAATTTATGGGGGATGAACCACGGACCCTCAACCAAGGACTGTGGTTTCACCGACGATCCGTTGGTCAGACCATGGTCTTTGACATTCTTGGGAAATGTTGAGGTGATCAACCATGGACCACACTTACAGGCCGTAGGTGGCCTCCATCAGTGGAACCTACAACTTCTGCAAAATAAGTCATTTATGTGTTTTAAACGTGCATATCTTTCTCTCACTCTCTCTCAATCTCGCTATATATATATATATATATATATATATACATATATTATCATATACATTATTGAATGTAAATTATACTATTAGTATGATTTTCTTTATAAACAAATTGCGTGAAATTTTCTAGGTAAATATGTACTTTAAAAGTGGTATTATATCTTTCAATCACATATACACTAACAATTAATGAACAACATAATTGTAGGTAATAAAATATTGTTATTTGCTAGGTAAATATGTACTTTAAAAGGGATATTATATCTCTCAATGACATATACACTAACAATTAATGAACAACATAATTGTAGGTAATAAAATTTTGTTCAGTGATGTTAAAAGTTCGACTTATGTTTGTATTGATACATGAAAATATCATCTAACTGATAAGATAAAGAAAAAAACAAAATATAAGGAAAGCATAATAATACTTGTAGAGGTTAACAATAACAAAGAGAAACCTCACACTATTATATGTGTATTTAATGATCAATGGTTATGTTTGAGCATGTATATCTGATTTATACAATAATAAACATTGGCTTTAAGTACCTTAAGAAGTTGAGCTGAAAATTTGTTGATAAAAATGAATTTAGAAGGAAATCAGTCAATTAAGGGTAACAATTTGTGTCTTATATTTGAGTTTTGTAAAAGTTATGGGATGATTTGACTTCTTTTCTCCTTTTATTTTCATCAAATTTTTTGAATTTTTTAATTAAAAATTAATTCATTATCTATATATACAAATTGCAGATTTTCCTGATGTGTGATTAAGGGTCCAGGTTCTTAGTGATTGTAGTTTTATTTGGAAGGCAATGGGGATATTAAGTTGAGACTAATTCGTTAAGACATACAAATATTTTACATTCGATGTCCAATAAATATTTGAAATTATTTCTTTCCAATATTTAATATACATTTTAAAGGTATTAGTAACAAAATAAAATGTTTTAAGTTTTTACGAAAATTGATTTATATAAGATTGAATGGCACGAAAAGTTTAAGATATAAAATGGGAAATACGTTTAGAATGTATGTCTAAGCAAAATTTTGATTTATAAGGATTTATCTCGTGGTCTTTGTTAATCATATTTATTATCCAAATCATCCATTCATTAAGTTCTTAAGTTAGCGCAAGGAGTTAGTCTCACAACTATGGTACCTAGAAAGTATCCTAAGAAACTAGTCAACCTGGTGAAATTGAATACTCTTCCATCCCAACTGAACCTCAAAAAACAACAACCAGCACAAAAATCAGCAAAATCTAATAGTTCTATTATAAATAGGTCACAAGGTTCAAAGATAATAGATCAGAAGACACATTTCAACATACGACAACTATCCTAAGATATTCTCAACTACAAAGCACTTAAATCATAAAGACTAACATATTCAATTAAGAATAAAATAAGCTATTCTAACACATAAATTAGCCCAATCACATGCATCATATCAGTCAAATATATGCATCAAGTATTGTCACGCCCCAAGCCTACAACCATAAGAGGACTAACACTCGAGAACCATTGTTGACCCTAAGAGAACCCTTGGCCTAACAAGCTATTTAGCGGAAGAATTTATTAACAAAAATAGGTTCATGAAATAAACTAGAATGTTATAAAAGAAAAATTCACTTGTTCAATAAGGGGAAGTTTTATAATCGAAAAAACCAAAATATCATGACTAATGAACTAATAACTATTTATCTATGAAGTCTCTAATACTAAGAGGGAATTCGGGAAAAGACCCTAATCATCCTAACAACTGAAATGATAAACGGATCCTCCAAAAAGTAAGGAGGCTCACCAAATGACTCTGAAATGGTCAGCTGGATCAATGAAGCGCTGGATGCTAATCCTTATTACCTGTAGTTGAATCATGAAACAATGTAGAAATGGCATCCGTACATAGAATGTACGAGCATTTGAGGGGAAATAAAAACAAGACATAAGCTTGAATGTGGAGCTAAATAAATTTGCCTTGTCTCAACTAAACTTTACTCATTTCAATATGAAGAAGTAATAAAGATGCAATATAAAGAAAAACTTTAAAACATGTAGTTAAAAACTCAGTGTATTGAAAACACACACAATAAATCAATCTATATATGAAAATACAACTAACTCTATGTATATAAGAATACAAAATATCCTTGTGGGAGTTTCTCTAATCGAGAACCATCACTATGAGATATGCGATGATACAACGTCTTGCCTCACACTGTTAGGGTCGTCCTATAACTCTCCGAGGGTATATAACCTAACTACTAAGTAGATCTACTAGTGTATGTAACGAATCATCTAAAATAGTATTACCCTTCGATACCCATGTTGCTACACTTTTTTAGAGACTTTGATAGAGGATTCAAAGAACTTTCATTTTATACCTTGTATCCAAACTAACACATTATGTACTAAGGGTTATGGTCGTTCAAATGAACCTCAAATTCATAATTAGCATATATTACCATGTGTTTAGATTTTCTATTTCAAATTGTGATTCTTTTTATTTTTAGCTCTTTCAAATAGTGAGGTGTTACAATATCTCTCATGGGAAAATTTATCCTCAAATGAGATTATTGTAAGTGGACTAAGGGTGTAACATCTAACATTCAGCCAAAACACCCAACACGTAAATCTAACACATTCAATATATCAAATAAAGAGTTCTATGAAGAGATTTAGTACTTTGACCTCTAATTTCTTAGAATCAAAGAAATGTGGGTATCTCTTCTTCATATCTTCATCAGCCTCCCAAGTAGCTTCCTCAACATATTAATTCCTTCAAATGACCTTGACTAAAGCTACCTCCTTGGTTATCAATTTGTAAACCTTAGACCTATAATCTGAATAGGAATTTCCTCATTATACAAGCTATCTATAGTATCATTAATCTTCAGTACGTATGATAAGTGAAAGATCACTCATACACTTTTTCAACATGGAAATGTGAAATATCGGATGAAATGCCTCTAACTCCTGTGATAGCTCCAACTCATAATTCATTTTACTACCCCCTTGGATTTATTGTAAGGACGAGTATATCCGGGACTAATCTTCTCCTTTTTACCGAATATCATAACAACATTCATAGATGCAACCTTCCAGTAAACCGTATCATCTACTACAAACTCTTAGTCTCTTATTTGAACATATGTATAGGATATCTAATGACTCTGTGTTGTATTCAATCTCTCTTGAATAATCTTATTTTTCTCCATAGATTGATGAACTAAGTTTTCTTCTATCAACCCAAATTCACCAACCTCAAATCATCCAATAAGAGATCTGCATCTTCTTCGATAAAGAGCCTCATCAGGAGTCATCCAGATGCTAGAATGATAACTATTGTTGTAAGAAACTCTACGAAAGGAAAGTGATCATCCCAATTACCCTTGAAATCAATAACACAAGCCCTCCACATATTTTCTAATGTATGAATAGTGTTCAATACTTTACCATTAGTTTGAGGATGAAAAGCAGTAATCAAATTCACTTTCGCACCCAAATTTTTATGGAAATAATTCCAGAATAGTGCAGTAAATTGTGCACCTCTATATGAGATAATGGACATAGAAAACTCCATAAAGTTTGACTACCTATTGAATATATCATTTATCAAAATCTTATGTTGAATAGGTAGTCTTTACTGGTAAGAAATGACTTTATTTAGTCATTCACTCTATAATCACCCAAATTGAATCATGTTGTCTGAAAGGTCGTGTTGAACCTATAATAAAATCCATATTGATCATCTCCCACTTCAAATTTTGAAGTTCTATATTTTGATCCATACCACCATGCCTCTGCTGCTCTAGCTTAACTTCTTGGCAATTTGGCCACTTAGCAACAAACTCTGCAATGTCCTTCTTCATAGTACTCCACTAATAAACCTCTCTCAATCACGATACATCTTTGTGAACCCAAATAAATAGAATATATGGAGATATGAGCTTCCTCCATGATCCTCTCCTGGGGTTAATTCGCCATTGATACACACAATCTATCTTAGTAAACCCCTTTGTTCAAAATCGATCACTTTTTTCTTATGAACGTTTGCCTTTAATTCAAGAAAAATATGATCTTGGTCTTGTTTCCCTTTCACTTCAAACACTAATGATGATTCATCCCCATTAATCACTACCATTCCCCCTTAATTGGTATCCACCAATCGAACTCCGAGTCGTGAAAGTTTGTGCACATCCTTTGCTAACTCTCTCTTGTCTTCCTCAAGAAAGGCAGTACTGCCCATAGACAGCCTGCTCAAGGCATCAGACACAACATTATCCATATCTAGGTGATAATAAAGAATCTCATATCATAATCCTTGAGTTACTCGAACCACCTCCTCTACTGAGATTAAGCTGATTACACATAGCAAAGACTCTTGTGATCGGTGAACAGATCCACCTGAACACCATAAAGATAATGACACCAGATCTTTATAGCAAACACTATGGTAGCCAACTCTATATCATGGCTTGGGTAGTTCTTTTTGTGAACCTTATGCTTTTAGGAAGCATATGTTATAACCTTTCCATTATGCATCCATACACAACACAGTCCAACTCTGGAAGCATTACAATATACCAGAAAACCTTATGTATCTTCTACTGAGTTCAATATTGGGGAAGTAGTAAACCTAGATTTCAATTCCTAAATGTTTTTATCACAAGCCTCAAACCATTGAAATTTCAGTGTTTTCTAAGTATTCTTATTCAAAAGAGATCAAATAGATGATAACCCCACGACAACCTTCTATAATATCTAGAAAAACTCAAGAAACTTCTAATATTAGTTTGAAATTTGGGTCTACGTCAATTTTGCACTTCCTCTATTTTTTGAGTATCAACTCTAATTCCATCACCATATGTGGCCTAAGAATGCCACAGACTTGAGCCAAAACTCACACATAGAGAACCTACAATATAACTCTCTATCCTTTACAGTTTGGAGAACTATTATAATATTGTTAGCATGATCTTCCTGATTCCTTGAATAGATTATATTAACATCAATGAATACGATAACAAAATATCTAAATAAGGATTGAATATTCTACTCATAAGGTCCATGAAAGTTGCAGGCTTATTAGTCAAAACTAAATACATAACCAAAAAAATTCATAATGACTATAACGGGTCCTCAAAACTTATTTAGCGATATCATTTTCTCTCATGCGATGGACCGTTCTATGCAATAAGTTGGGATTGCCAATCCACTCAACAATTTTCCCTTTGGTCAATTACATGGACTTTTTTCTTTGTCCTTCAACATCTTTATGTTCTATAACTTTGGGCAATCTAGCAATGTATCTCTGAAATATTCAGCGACTCGCAAATTGCTCCTATCTATCACGGGCTTGATTTTCTTCGTCATGTCTTGGCACACTGAAACTTTAGGCGAGATCATGTCCATTCAGTGAGTCGTCCCAATGGGTTAGGTGATCATCGAGCCTTCTTTTATTCGATCATTTAGGTACCTTGTTCTATTTTGCTCATTAGTGTCCATGCTTTGTTCCTCAATCCAAATACCTTAAAGTCAAGGATATACATCAGTTATTGGCACAAAATATGCATTTGAGACACTAAATCTATAAAATAAATCCCTAAATAAGTCTAAGTCGTGTAATCATCACTTACTTCGCTTAATCAACGCACAACCTAGTCTAACCATAGATATATCATAATATATCGTATATCGGTTTAATCAATCTCGTCGAGTCAAGAACGGGGTCTAGATAACACAGTTTTCATCTCTAAGAAGTTGTTTTCACACTTATATAACCACTAAAACTTAACCTTTTTTCTAAGTCAACTTAGTCAACGGGGAAGCTAGCAATGAAAATCCTTCAACCAATTTGCGGTAGTAACTGGACAAACCCAAGAAACTTCTGAAATTTATTGGAGATATAGGTTTTGGCCATTTTCTTACTTCCTCTACTTTCTCAGAATCCACTCGGATCCCTTAGCTAGATACCACATGACCAATGAAAGAAAATGATTGTAACCAAAAACTCACCTTTGCTAAACATAGTGAATAACTGGCGATCTTTGAGAATTTGTGGAACAACTCTCAAATGAGCCTTATGCTCCTCCTCATTCCTAGACTAAATGAGAATATCATCAATAAAGATGGTAACAAACAAGTCCAAATTGTTTTTGAACACCCTGTTAATTAAATCCATGAAAGCTAAAGGAGCATTAGTTAGTCGAAATGACATAACTAAAAATTCATAATGACCGTACTGAGTCGTGAAGGTTGTTTTTGGGATGTTACTATCTCTGAGTCTAAGCTAATTATAACTGGATCTGAGGTTTATCTTTGAAAAATAACTAGCACCCTGAAGTTGGTCGAACAAATTGTCAACCTTGGGTATATGCTACATATTCTTGATTGGGACTTTGATCTACAGATGATAGTCAATGCACATTCTGAGAAGCCCATCTTTCTTTTTCCTGAACAACATTAGAGCACCCGATGGAGAGATACTAGGTATGATGAAGCATTTATATAGAAGTTTGTTCAACTATTCTTTCAATTCCTTATGCTCAGATAGAGCAATTCCTCAAGGAGGAACCAAAATAGGTTGGGTATATGGAAGGAGATCTATCCCGAAGTCGATTTCCCTTACGGGTGGAACTCAAGGAAGATCTTCTAGAAATACCTATAGAAACTCATATATTCTGAGGAGTGACTAAAGAATTGGATTTTGGAATTTTCATCGTTAACCTGAACAATATGATAGTTATACCCTTTGGAAATCATTTTTCTTATCTTAAGGTAAGAGATGAATCGACTCATTGGCACTGAGTTGCTACCCTTCCATTGTAAGACTGGATCATTTGGAAACAAAAACAAAATAGTCCTAGTTCTACAATCGGCTAAGGGATGACATTAATGTAACCAATTCATGCTTAGAATGATATCAAAATCTATCATTTCTAACTCTACAAGGTCTTCTAAGGTGATTTTGTAAGAGACTCTGTCAGGAAAACTCCTTCATATCCCTCAAGCTATAACTAGGTCTAAAACTGGAGTACAAACTGAGAAGGGTTCCGATAGAGTTTTTCGACTAACATTGAATTTTACTACTGTATAGGGAGTTACAAAAGAAAGACTAGCCCTAAATCTAAAAATGCATAAACATGTAAATGAAAGACTGGTAACATACCAGTCACTACATCAGGAGAATCTTCCTACTCTTGGTGAGCCTAGAGAGCGGATAACTTATTATGGTGATGACCGCCACCTGTATCAAATGAAGCACCCTATAGAGTTCGGTGACCTACTAGGGCTTCTGGAGTTGTAGACTAAGCCCTATTATTTTTATGTCCTTGTCTTTCCCTAGAAAAAGGGTAATTTATCAACATATGACAAGACTAACCACACCAAAGAATCCTTCCTTGCCGACAAGACACTCGTCCGGGTAATTCTTACTACACTTTGAACAAGTAGGGTAGGTCCTATTAATTGATTTACTCCCTTGAGAATTAGGGGTCGTTTGGTAGGATGCATTAAAAGAATATTTCATGGATCATGTGAGGTATTATTTAGTACCATTCTTGATAGAAATTTGGGCCTATGTATAATGAATCCATGAATTAGTATACATCCTACATGGTATTATAGGATGTATTACTAACATCTTCCATTTGGAGGTGTTAGTAATACAAAGGATATAATACCATTGGATAAGCCTATATAAAAATAATAATATCCCTCAAATCATTTTAATTGTTTTGTTATTTTCTTGTTTTTATGATTTATAGTTGTATTAGATAATTTATTTAAATAAAGTAGCTTACAAATTATTTAGAGAGAGTTGTTTGTTACTAATAAATCCACTAAAAATCAATACAAATTTGAAATGTGAGTTGTATATTTGTATACGAAATTTGTGATCTAAACTGAGTGTGTGTGTATAGATATATTTGCTTAGTTTTCTAATTATTAGTCTTTCAAACAATTTAAAAAATTTAAATGCATATTAAAATTACAACTTGCAATTTTATGTGTATATGTAGCTGGTTTATCTTTATTAAATTGAAAAATAACATTTTGAAGTGATCAATTTATTACGGTGAAGATTATTTATCCTCAAATAATTCAAGTGAAAATGTACAAACAAGACACCTAAATTGTTCATCCCATAGATAGTTAGAAGGTTATACAAAATAATATTGTCCGGCAATTACATACCTTGACAAAATTGCATAATAATTCAAGGGCATAATTGGAAATAAGATTTTTATGGGGTTATAATACAAACACAAGATGAGGTTATAATAAATGAACCAAACAATTGAGAAAAATAAACTATGCTTTACTAATCCTTGAACTACTAATCCTTGCATTACTATTCTCTACATTACTAATCCCTACGTTGTTAGTCTTTGTATAAAAAACGACCCTTTAGAGTGTTATGCCCAACTTTCCTTATCCCGCCAAAACCTAGGGAATGGAGATCTAGCTGATGAAAGTGCTGTAGCAGTAGATCTCTGCTTAAACTGTGAGCAATTTCTACCACCCGATTTCTTCTTAGAGTATTCATAGTTCCCAATTCTAGCTTTCTTGTTGTCCTTATAAATTTCCCTAAGCTTATCCCCCTCAATGTGTTGGTCATGATTCATAAGCCTAGATATTCACATCCTGTAGAAACATAGCATTCCTGCACTCGGTCTTCATCGGATACCCCAAATAGAAACTTAATCATTTGTACCTTGGGATCGACAACCATATGAGGAGAATACATGGAGAGCTCGGTGATCTTAAGTCTGTATTCTTGGATTCACATGGTACCCTACCTCAAATTCATGAACTCCTGAGCCTTAGCGTCTCTTAGCTCTCTCGAGAAGAACCTGTCCAAAAAAGCTCTAGTAAAACACTCCCAAGTCACTAAAGTCGCATTCTCGCTCTTGTTTTCCTTCAACTACATGAATCACATGTGAGCCACTCTACCCTATCTTTACCATATATTTTCATCACTCCGAAGAATTTCTTAAGGTCATCAATGAAGTTCTATGATCCTCACTTGCGACCCTAGAAACTCAGGCAGATTCATCCTAACAAAATCTCAGACCCTAGCTACTAGTGATCCACCATTACTATCAGTGGGAAGTGGAACCTACTGATTGTTCTTACTAGTCATACACTAAGCAAACAACTGAATCCTGAAACTCTGTGTTCGAAACCTCATGGTTTATAACTGCAGGAACTTCATTAGTGTCATGACCCAAGGATACCCCTTAGACGTAACAACACACATCAGACCTCGAAAGGCACCATATAAGCAACTTTGCATATCATAACATAAAGTAGTACAACAATAAGTGCAAAATTGCATTTATGTCCAAAATCTTTATAAAGAAAAACGGAAGTCTAGACTCGACTCTATTAGCCATCTATTATAGTAGTTCAAATAAAAAGAGACAAATCCGATACAACATATATCCAAAATGAAATATTAGAAATGAAACTGAAGTAAATATCAAGTCCTTGAATCATGAGGACTAACCACAAGAGAGGATGATAATCAAATCAAAGCTTGAACCAATTGACAACCGCCTAAAGAAAGATTGATAAAATAAAGGTTAGTAAAAACATGAACTAGGTATGATACTAAAGCATAAAATTCTTTAATACATCTAAAAATGACATTTTAGTAGAATGCATGTCATATACTAACTTAAAGCATCCTTTTGAACATAATGAAAAGGAATAAGTCATAAGCCTAAGAACAAACAACTCATATATCATCATATCATAAAAGGAACATACAATAAATACCATCAAAGCACATTTGTGCAATGCATAAGTAAGATCCATAATCCCACCCATATTAAGTAAAGCTTCTTGAGTAACTATAGTTCATATGTCATATTATTATTTAAACTATCATAAAGGGACATTATCCTTAATCAACCGAGACCATGTGAGTTTACCATGGAATCTTGTGTCTACCTCACACCGAAAATGGGTTGTCCTACTTGCCTAAGGTAGAACCATACTCTTATCTTAGCTGGATCCATTAGCTAAAGACTTGTGTGGGCACATAGTTATGGGATAGGGAGATTGATACTAGAAATTTGGACTCTACTAATGTAAAAGTTTTCCATCTCATGAGATACATACCATGGGAACCCGCACGTAACTAAGGTAGAAGGAAGCTATTTGTAAAGCAGGACTTGAAAAGTGTAGATATTTTCATCTTATATTCATATCCACTCGGTGCCTAGATCTAATTCCAAAGATTACATGTCAAGTCTTGACTCAAGTGCATATTCACGGGAGAGTGTCTTGACACTCATTATAACATAATTCATACTATAGCTTATCAATTCAATAGGTGAAACTAGTCTTTCAACTTTAGAATCACTAAATGTTTCAAACCTTTCACATCATATCATATTCAATCATATGTGTATACATTAGGATAATTATCAAATCAAAACAACAATTAGATCATAATCATATTCACTTTACTCTCAAAGGGCTCTAGATGTATACACATAAACCTAATAAACATGCATAATTATCATGATTTTCCCTTCATGACCATAGATCACATTCAACCAACATACCTACAATTACTACACTAGATATGAATGATAACATGATTCGATTAGTATAATTACTATAAGCATAATCTCATAAAACACATTTTTCTACCATTCACCCACATCACAAGGTCACGAATTGTGAATATGGGATTTCATGGATTCTTGGAAGATTTCATCATTAAAATTTAATAAATCATCAATTCAATCATAATATAAAGTTAGAATCATTTTTTAAAAGGAACTCATCAGCTGGAGTAAAATCCTAAATTTTTGGGAAATTACAACTTTTGAAAGTGAGTTTGGAGGGACTCCATGGATGAAGGACTACCATACCTTATTTATGATTCTCCAAAAGAAATGAGTAAAATCGCTTATTTTTTCAAGCCCTAGCTTCAAATTTCCTCTTCTCCTTATTTGAATTCTTGAGAGAGATATTTTGGGAGAGAAGATGTATTTTGAGAAATTATTTTGGTTTTTCGGAGTTATGACTATACGTGGGTGAATTTGACTAAAAAATAACTTATATATTTCCCCTGAACTTACCGAAAACAACTACACTTAAATTGTATTTAAACATGAAATCCTCGAAATAACCCTTACTTAAAGTGAGTTGCCCAGGTGACACATAGGGCTCAACGAGTCGTGGTCATGACCACGAGCTGTGGTACCCTTCGTGGACTTGAGGAAGTGTCCTAGGAAAATTGTTCGTTAGATCATACGACCAAGGAAACTTCACAAAGGGATTCATGTGTCATGGTCCGTCTCGTAGACCTTGAGAAGTGGCTAAGAAAATCCATCATCAATGCCCATCCCACTAAGGTAAGTCTAAGACCACTCCCACAAGCCGTCTAAGGCTTCCCAAGTAATGAAGTGGCTCGTTTGGAGGGGTCCCTTCTAGGGAAGCCTAAGGAGGCTACTTCCTTCACCTCCACGAGTGGAACCACGAATCGTGGTCTTGGTGGGCAGTGCCTTGGCCAAAATGGGCAGCCTTATCCCGTTGCATTATCCCTTTCCCATTTTCCATGGTCATCGACGTTAACCCTCACGTTTTAGTTCTAGTTTAGCCTACTGTTTTAAAGGTGTTACAGTTAGCGTTGTGTGCATTTGCATTCTTTGGGTAAATTCTATGAGGAGTCATGATCTGAAACGCATAACGATGAGTAAGAAATGGGAAGGGATAGAAAGTGAAGTTTTCCTAATATTTTTCGCAACCTCTATCACATTAAATATGGTGCACATCACACCCATTAAAGAGACTCTACTTAGTGTGGCTTTCAGACGTCCAAGGACTCTTAAACCTAATGTTATGATATCAAGATTGTAATGCCCCGAGGATACCCCCTTGATGTAAACACGAGACCTAGGATCATGAGTGACCCTAGGCTAAATCTCTGTGGATCATGAGTTCCTACAAATTTCTGGGGGCTGAACCACGGGCCCTCAACCAAGGATTTTGGTCAGACCAACGGTCCATTGGTCAGGTCGTGGTCTTGGAAATTCTTGGGAAATGCTGAGGTGATCAACCATGGACCACACTTACGGGATCTGTGTGGCCTCCATCAGTGGCACCTACAACTTCTGGAAAATTTTTCATTTGGTCTTTTTTGTATCCGGGTGTTGCAGAATATTAGTTAAGTATATGTGTTTTACACGTGCAGATCTCTCTTTTCTCTCTCTCTCTCTCACTTACACACACACACACACACACAAAGATATATATATATATATATATATATATATATACCATCTAAACAAGAGTATAACAATTGGGCATAGCCTATACATCAATACATAAAAGCCACATCCAGGCTATATAATCATTAGTACACAAATGAAAGGAAATGAACATATGTCTTTAAGACAAATCAACATCCAATGCAAGAAAGTGGCATAGTCCTCGAAGTAGTGAGGACCTACCCAACATAAGGAATAAAAATCCAAGTCTTCTTTCAAATGTCGTCACAAGCCTTCAATGACCGAAACCTAAAATGTTAAAGAAAAAGGGAGAAAATTTGTTTAGTGCATCACTGGTACTAAGTATGAGACCATATGCACACACAACATAAAGTTATGCTAAAAAGGGACATTTCATTAAAGCATGCAATTTTCTTTGAAAAGCCTTATGCACATTCAAGAACCAATACAAGTCAATTATACATATTCATTAAATCAATGCCATGTACATCACAAGACCAACAATACTATGTCTAGTCAAGTTAACATGCATATCAACATAATTGAACATATAATCAATGCAATTCTATCATCAAGTTATAACATCAACAAACATATATAAGAGTTCATACTGTCATAACCAAAGCAAGACCATTACTCATGAACCCTCATTAATTCCACTAATGCAATGACAAAGAAAAGCCCCATAACCTTACTCAATCAAGTAACCTCACAAGAACNAATTTCGTGAAATTTGCTAGGTAAATATGTACTTAAAAGCGGATATTATATCTCTCAATCACATATACACTAACAATCAATGAACAACATAAATTGTAGGTAATAAAATTTTGTTCAATTATGTTAATAGTTCGAAATATTTTTGTATTGATACATGAAAACATAATCTAACAAATAATATAAAGAAAAAACAAAATATAAGTAAAGCATAATAATACTTGTAGAGATTAACAATAACAAAGTGGAAAATTCTCATTGTTATATATGTATTTAAGGATAAGTGGTTATGTTTGAGCCTGTATATCCCATCTATATAATAATAAACATTGGCTTGAAGTACCTTAAGAAGTTGAGCTGAAATTTTGGCGATAAAAATGAATTTAGAAAGAAATCTTTCAATTAAGGGTAACAATTTGTTTCTTATATTTTAGTTTTGTAAAAGTTATGGCATGATTTGACTTATTTTCTCCTTTTATTTTCATCAAATATTTGGAATTGTTTGATTAAAAATTAATTCATTATGCATAATGCAAATTGCAGATTTTCCTGATATGTGATTCAGGTTCCAGGTTCTTAGTGATTGTAGTTTTTTTCGGAAGGCAATGGGGATATTAAGTTGAGCCTAATTCGTTAAGAAATCCAAATATTTTACATTAGATGTCCAATAAATATTTGAAATAATTTCTTCCCAATGTATTTTATATACATTTTAAAGGTATAAGTAACAAAATAACAGTTTGTAGGTTTTTATGAAAATGGATTTATATAAGATTGAAAGGAGCGAAAAGTTTAACATATAAAATGGGAATTAAGTTTAGAATGTATGTTTAAGAAAAAATTTTATGTATAAGGATTTATTTCGTGGTCTTTGCTAATCATCTTTATTATCCAAATCATCCATTCGATATGTTCTTAAATTATGAAGGACTTATCCACTCTTAAAGGAAAAATCGTGAAGAATAACAAACATTTAAACAATATTAAATGTTATAGCAACTGTGTAAGCTAATTTTAATTTGCAGTCATAGTTTTGCCTGATCTTTCAATTCTCCTAATTGTATGAATCCAGAATTTATATAATTTGGTTTTTGATTATAAAAATTTAGAATTTTGTATATGTTTACATGAGATATTATACATGATTTATAAAAAATCGTAATAAATTACCCTTCTTGTGCATTGGCAAGTGAAATATACAAACAGAGTTCTAAAATATTCCTGGATGCATAAATACAAAAGTTGTACATACTTACCCTATTGGTATATTCGCAAGAAAAATATACAAACTGGTTGCAATATAGAAATGAAAGCCTCCATAGTTGTAACGACCTAAATATGGATATAATTGAACTTGTCTATCCCACAAAGAAAGTCAACCTCAAACCAACAAAAATGAAAGAAATGCGGAAAGATTATAAGCACAAGAAAAATGCTGAAAACTTATTATTTCTAAACAATACCCGGAAATCAGTTTGTCACATGTGAAACCACTAATGCAGGTACATAATTCGAAAGATAAATAAAAGTCTCAAATGTATTTTCATATAATATGAAATAAAGAATAACAAACGGAAAAGAGGGTCCGTCAAGATAAGAATCTACCTCTCAAGTCCTTCAACAGGCCTAAAGGTTAGGAGAAGAAGAAGAAGATCACACGGGTCAGGACTCAGAACCTACCAAAGTGTAGGAGCAAGGAGTTAGTATCACAATTATGGTACCTAGAAAGTATCCTAAGAAACTAGGCAACCTAGCCAAATTTATACTCTTCCATCCCAACTGAACCTCAAAAAACAACAACCTGCACAAAAATTAGCAAAACCTAATAGTTCTATTATAAACAGGTCACAAGGCTCAACGATCATATATCAAAATACACATTTCAACATACGACAACTATTAACTAATATATTCTCAACTACAAAGCATTTGAATCACAAATATTAACATGTTCAATTCACAATAAAATAAGCTATTCTGACAAATAAATTAGATCAATCAAATGCATTAAATAAGTCAACTATATGCATCAAGTATTGTTACGCCCCGAGCCTACACCCAACGCATGAGTAACACTCGAGAACCATTGTTAGCCCCAAGCGAACCGTTGGCTGGCTTACTAGTTAGAGGATGAATTTATCAACAAAAATAAGTCCATGAAATAAACTAGAATGTTATAAAAGAAAAATTCAATCGTCGATAAGGTAACTCAAGTCTTATAATTGAAACAACCAAAATATCATGACAAATGAACTAATAACTATTTATCATGAAGTCTCTAATACTATGAGGGATTTAGGGAAAAGACCCTAATCATCCTAACAACTGAAATGATAAAGGGATCCTCCGAAAAGCAAGGAGGCTCACCAAATGACTCTGAAATGGTCAACTGGATCAATGAAGCCCTGGATGCTAATCCTTATTACCTGTAGCTGAATCATAAAACAATGTTGACCAAATGGCATCCGTTCATAGAATGTACGAGCATTTGAGGGGAAATATCAACAGGACATAAGCATGAAAGTGGAGCTAAAGAAACTTACCTCGTCTCAGCTAAACTTTACTCATTTCAATGTGAGCAATAATAAAGATGTAGTATATAAAAAAACTTTAAAACATGTAGATAACAAGTCACTGCATTGAAAAAACACACAATAACTCAATCTATATATATAAATACAACTAACTCTATGAATACAAGGATACAAAATATCCTTGTGGCAGTTTCACTAATCGACAACCATCACTATGAGCTATGCGATGATACAATGTCTTGTCTCACACTGTCAGGGTCATCTTATAACCCTTCGGGGGTATAGAACCTAACGACTAAGTAGATCCACTAGTGTATGTAATGAATCATCTAAAAAGTATTACCCTTCTCTACCCATGTTGGCTACACTGTTTATGGAGACTTTGATAGAGGATTCAAAGAACTTTCATTTTATACCTTGTAGACAAACTAACACACTATGTACTAAGGGTTATGGTCGTTCAAGTTAACCTAAAACTCATAATTAACATATCTTGCTAAAGTGTTTAGATTTGCTATTTCCAAATTTGATTTTTTCTATTTTTAGATCTTTTAAATAGTGAGGTGTTACAATATCTCCCATGGGAACATTTATCATCGAATGAGATTATTCTAAGTGGACTAAGGGTGTGACATCTAACATTCAGCTAAAACACTCAACAAGTAAATCTAACACATTCCATATATATTAAATAAAGAGTACTATCAAGAGAATTAGTACTTTGACCTCTAGTTTCTTCAGAATCAAAGAGATGTGCATATCTTTCTTCATATCTTCCTCAGCCTCCCAAGTAGCTTTCTCAACATATTAATTCCTTTATATGACCTTGACTGAAGCTACCTCCTTGGTTATCACTTTGTAAACCCGAGACCCATAATCTGAATAGGAATCTCCTCATTAGACAAGTTATCCACAATATCAATATATTCAGTAGATATGATAAGTGAAGGATCGCCCATACACTTTTTCAACATGTAAATGTGAAATACCAGATGAACTCCTTCTAACTCTTGTGCTAGCTCCAACTTATAAGTTATGTTACTGATCCACTTGGAGTTTTTGTAAGGACCAATATATAGGGTACTAAGCTTCTCCTTTTTACCGAATCTTATAACACCAATTTATGGGTGCATCCTACAAGTAAACCCTATCATCTACTTCAAACTCTATGTCTCTTCTCCAAACATTTGTATTAGGAACTCTGATGACTCTCTGTTGTATTCAATCTCTGTTGAATAATCTTTACATTTCTTCATAGATTGATGAACTAAGTATTCTCCTATCAACCCAACTTCACCAACCTCAAATCATCTAATAAGAGATCTACATATTCTCCGATAAAAGAGCCTCATAAGGAGTCATCCAGATTCTAGAATGATAACTATTGTTGTAAGCAAGCTCTATGAAAGGTAAGTGATCATCCTAATTACCCTTGAAATCGATCACAAAAGACCTACACATATATTCTAATGTATGAATAGTATTCTATGATTGGACCATTAGTTTGAGGATGAAAAGCATTAAAAAAATTCACTTTCGCACGCAAACCTTTCTTGAAAGACTTCCAGTATGGTGTAGTAAATTATGCACATATATATGAGATAATGGAAATCGAAAACTCCATAAAGTTTTAGTACCTATTGAATATATAATTTAGTATAATCTTATGTTGAATAGGTAGTCTTTACTTGTAATAAATGATCTTATTTAGTCATTTACTTTATAATCACCCATATCGAATCATGTTTTCTGCGAGGCCGTGGTGAACCTAGAATAAAATTCATATTGATAATCTCCCACTTTAAATTTGGAAGTTCTATATTTTGAGCCACACCACCATGCCTCTGGTGCTCTAGCTTAACTTTTTGGCAGTTCGGGCACTTAGCAACAAACTCTACAATGTCCTTCTTCATACTACTCCACTAATAAACCTCTCTCAAGTCACAATACATCTTTGTGAAACCCAATTAAATAGAATATATGGAGCTATGAGCTTCCTCCATGATCCTCACCTGGAGTTAATTCGCCATTGGTACACACAATCTATCTTGATAACTCAATATTCCATCTCCCTTTTGTTCAACAGCTATCACTTTTTTCTTATGAATGTTTGCCTTTAATTCAAGAAAAATAGGATCCTGGTCTTGTTTCCCTTTCACTTCATACACTAATGATGATTCATCCCTATTCATCACTACCTTTCCTCCTTCATTGGAATCCATCAATCAAACTCCGAGTCATGAAAGTCTGTGCATATCCTTTGCTAACTCTCTCTTGTCTTCCTCAACATAGGCAGTACTTCCCATAGACAGTGTGCTCAAGGCATCATAAACAACTTTAGCCATACCCAGGTGATAATAAAGAATACTCATATCATAATCCTTGAGTTACTCAAAGCACCTCCTCTATCTGAGATTAAGCTCATTCTGACTAAACACATAGTGAAAACTCTTGTGGTCGGTGAAAAGATCCACATGAACACCATAAAGATAATGACACCAGATCATTATAGCAAAACTATGGTATCCAACTCTATATCATGGGTTGGGTAGTTTTTTTCGTGAACCTTAAGCTTTTAGGAAGCATAAGTTATAATGTTTCCATTCTGCAATTATACACAACACAGTCCAGCGCTGGAAGCATCATAATATACCATAAAACCTTGTGTACCTTCTACTAAGGTCAATATTGGGGCAGACGTCAACCTAGATTTCAATTCCTGAATGTCTTTCTCACAAGATTCAAACCATTGAAATTTCAGTGTTTTCTAAGTATACTTAATCAAAAAAGATTAAATAGATGATAACCCCTCGATAGCCTTCTATAATATCTAGAAAACCTCAAGAAATTCCTAATATTAGTTTGAGATGTGGGTCTAGGTCAATTTCGCACTATCTCTATTTTCTGAGTATCAACTCTAATTCCATCACCATATGTGGCCTAAGAATGCCACATACATAAGAAAAACTCACACTTAGAGAACCTAGAATACGACTCTCTATCCTTTAGAGTTTGGAGAACTATACTAATATTGCTAGCATGATCTTCCTGATTCCTTGGATAAATTAGAATAACATCAATGAATATGATAACAAACATATCTAAATAAGGCTTGAATACTCTACTCATAAGGTCCATGCAAGTTGCAAGCTTATTAGTCAAACCAAAAGACATGACCGAAAACTCATAATGACCATAACGGGTCCTCAAATTGTCTTAGTGATATCACTTTCTCTCACTCTCACATGATGATAGCCTAATCTAAGGTCAATGTTAGTAAAACAAGTGCCACCCTGAAGTTGATCGAAAAGATCATCAATTCATGGAAGATGATACTTATTTTTTTGTAGTAACCTTGTTCAACTGACGGTAATATATACATATTCTAAAGGAATCATCTTTCTTCCTCATTATAAAATCGGAGCACCCCAAGGTGAGACACTTGGTCGGATAAAACCATTATCAAAGAGATGTTTTAACTACTATTTAACTTTTTCAGCTCTGTTGGTGCCATTGTATATGGTGGAATAGAGATAGGATGAGCATCAAGAAAAATATCTATAGGAAATCTATTTCTCTCTTGGGAGGGAGTCTAGGAAGATCATTTGGAAAGACTTTTGCAAACTCTTTTTCTACTAGAACTGACTGTATAGAAGTAGTTTCAACACTAGAGTCATTAACTCAGACAAAGTGACAGACACACCCCTTAAAAATAAACTTTCTCGACTTCTAGTACAAAACTAAACGACTGTTAGGCACTTCTAAAATTATACTCCACTCTATAACTAGCTTATTAGGTAACTAGAACTTCTAACTCGTAATCTACAATAGACTGAGGCATAAAAAGCATGAAGTCAGTCCATACCTAGAATGACATCAAAACCTACCATGTCTAACTCAACTAAATTATCCTTGGGGATCTTGTGATTGACGAAAATTGTACAATCATGATAGACTCTCTCTCAGCTAGAATAGAATCACCAATAGTCTCAGCTAGAATAGACTCACCAATAGGTTTAAAAACACAAAATGACTCAAGAAGTTTCTTAGGAAGAACATCAAATTTATTACAACATAGGGAATTACAAAAGATAGACTCTCTCTCCTGGATCCATCAAACATATACATAAAAGTTAAATAATTTGATCATACCAGTGACAACATCTGGCAAATCCTCTTACTTTATTGCTCCCCTCCTATTGGTGATTATGTTGCATCCTGCTAACCCCTGTTTACTAAGGTAATGTTGTACAATATGGGATACCTGGCTGAATTTGCTTATGTTTGTGCCTCCCAGGAAGACACTGATGTGCCTGGAATGATTGAGAGGGTCATAGTTGTTGTCTTAGCTCTAATACAGGATGATTTGAGGGAGGATATATGGTCATGGACTTGCACGTGATATTATTATTGTGAGAGCACATGTTTGTGAGCAGCATGGGGTGCTTTTACCGATGCACCGGCCATGAAGGCCGATATTGTTGGGCTGCGATGAGATGTGTATGAACGTAAATCCATTGATATCTCGATGTTCTTTGGCACTGTGGATCTTTATAAGGTCCTATGTACACACTTCCCAGTCAGTTTTGAGATTCCTCCAGCTACTACGACCGAAGATGTTGCTAAGGTTAAGGAAGATGTTGAGTCAAAGGCTGAGACCGATGGAGATGAGCTTGGTATTTGAGACAGTTGTTTATGATGACTTGGAGGATCTTGAGAGATCTATGGTCTAGACATCTATGGCGGCTTATTTGAGGGACAGTTCGATGGTGGGCTCCAGTGGAGCGAAGGATGATTTCAGAGCCAAGCACTGATGCCCAAAAGATAAATTCACAAATATGCATATTTCTCCAGGTTTAGCCGGATAGGAAGAATTTTTACTCCTTTTATATTTATTGTTTTTTCTATTCTCTTTGCATTTGAGTAAAATTGATAATTTAGGTTGGTCGGGTGAGGTATTTATATACCTACCTCTTTTGGGTCTTTTTGTGGATATTGTTATTATTTTTGTGTTTGTGTGACTAATGGAGGTTGTTGATATATATTGGTTTTGATGCATCGTGTCTGTCCTTTTTGTATAATGCAAATGTTGGTTCTGAATGAGTGGGTTCTTTGTGTTTGATGTAAAAATGTTAGTTTTGAACCGATTTTTAAAAAAAATGCCACTTTTTAATTTGTTAGAATGTGGTTGTTCTCTTGCAATTTTGAGTGTCGATTGTGTCAATATCGATGACATGAATAGGGCTCTCAGTTGAATGATATGTGTGTACGGATCAAAAGAGGCAAATTGAGTTGGATAAATCATATATGAACTCCTAGCATCTCATTGTGAGTAGCTGGTTTTTAAGTTAACTTGTTCTGACAATCGTTGAATGCAAGCTGAAAATAATAGAATTTTGTTTGATGATTGTGTTGTATGCATCGTTTTGTGAGATTTTCTTGAAATATGGTCTTGGTAGTGCCTAAAACTTTCCATGTTAGTCCAATTGACTAATGTAAGAAAACAACTGAGACAATCTTAGGTACAATTTGTGAAGATTACACCAAAATTGATCTTATACCTCTTTCTGACCACATTGTGAAAGTGTGAACCAAGATTGGCACCATTTGAGCCTATATATTTACTTGAATTAAACTTTAACAACATTGACCTGTTTGTCCCATCACCTATAACTTTCATGAAGCATTGGTTTGTTTTAATAAAGTGAAATACAGTTCATGCTTCATAAAGGTAGAAGTCACTAAACCAAAATGATCATACCTTTACCCTCTGCCCCATTTCAAGCCTTTAAAGACCTTTTAATCTTCAGTGAATTGAAAATACTGTTGATTGGAAAATAAGGAATAGCCTATTAGTAGAATCACGCATGTGTTTATCTTTGGAAGCATAAGAGTTGCTTTTGATTCCAAAATTATAGAAATTTTGATGAGTTTTGTGTGATAATGTAATCATTTTTGGTGTGAGGGAATTTGAATGCTTTTGTTGAGCTCATACTTGAATTTGAAGCAAGCAATGTGAGCTTTAATTCAATTTGGTAATGGTTACTCACAGTTTGAAACATTGAGTGCACAATTGAGCATTGCATGACTAGTTTGAACCTTTTGTTTGTATTCATGTTGAGTCTTCAGTAGCACTGTTTGTAGACATCCTTGTCGAATTGACTAATACTATGTTTTACTTGAAAACAAGCAAAAGATTAAGTTGGGGGTGTTCATGAGTCTAAGATTTTGACTCATGTATGGCATGTTATTCATTGTGTTATTGTCCTCGGTGCCTATTTTGTGCTCTAAATTGATGTTTAAATTCTAATTTGAAACTATGAAGGAAAAAGAGCAAGGAAAGGACATTACCGGGCAAAAAGGAGCGGAAAAGTTGAAAAAGCTAAAGACAAGAAAATCTGATGATGGCCAAGACCACTCGGCTACTCGCTGAGTATTACTTCAACTAACAAAAAGTTACATCGTGCCAACCCAGGCTAAAAAGCAACTTAGTGACGGAATGGACTTTTGCCGAACAGCTGAATCGATTGGCGACAATGATTTTGATAGATTAAAATTACAGAGTTTAAATGGTAAATAGATAAGACAACACTACAACGGAGTAATCCACTTGGCGCATCATTAAATTTTTTGGCGAGGCTCGACTAACATTGTCTATCAGTCAAAAATCTGAAAACCTGGAACAATATAATTGCGTGATCTTAAAAGATTTTGGGGAGTTCCAAAATTTTGTTCTACTACTCTGAGTTTTTGAGAGTTTTTAACTTGAGCTTTTGATTCCAAACACTATTCTTAGACTGTTTAAGTAGATCTTCAACTTGGGTTTTCATTCTAAGCTAATTTGGCGCATTACAAAGACTTGGATTTTGCTACCGAACTTGCGAAAAACATAGTTGGTAATAGTTCCAACTTTTTGTAATTTGTTGTTAAACCCCCCATTCTTGATTGTGTGATTATGTGACTAATTGTCTCCATTAGATTATGGGTATCAGTAAATATTTATTTAATTGTTGTTATTAAGTGGGTTCGATTTATAATTAAGTTTTAACTCATGAATTGTAGTTGGACATGCAGTTTTATTATATTATTGTATGCTTACTTGAGAAATAGATTTCAGAATTAAGGTCATCAATTGATATTGTAGTGATTGGGTTATTGTGGATTTAGCTCAAGAAAGTGAGTCTTAATTCAATCCTATCTATCTTTCTCGAGAGAGTAGATAAATTGTGGTTTTGGGTTGTTCATAGTATGATGCTTATTGAGGTTTGAGAGAACTCACTTGATTTATGACAGTTTATCGAGAGATGGATATTATATCTAAATCCTAACCTACCCACTAAGATCTAGCGAATTTAAAAAATTAGTAATCACATATAGAGAAATTAACAATTAATCAACCACATCCCCAAATATCTCTTTCTACTTGATTACTCCCTTAGTTTAGTTAGTTGTTAGTTGACAATCCTAATCCCCCCCATTTGACATTTATTGTCAACTCCTTAAATTTACTCTACTTACTTTGATAATTTCTAATGATATATCGATTAGAACATGTTTTTCACTTTGTAATTGAATTCTCTACCGTATCACTCCCTTTGGGATCGACCCACCCTTTTCATTGGGTTTATACTATATTTTGATCGCCTACACTTAGTACTGGATGAAGTGTAGTTGAGCATTATCAGGATCCAAACCCCAATCTATATTTGGGTAGTGCTGCATCATTACCATACAAGAGAGGTCGACTCCTACCCCAGCCTCCATGTGGCGCATACGAGTAATCCTACAAAAAGAGTCAACCAAGTGAGATTCTAAGAAACCAATAACACTCGAGCTGCACAAAATTGATAGAAAAGAGAGGAAGTCTTAAAGACACCTTTTAGCCTCCTAAAGATAGTATACAATCGTTTCTACACCTATATGTAGGACTCTACAAGATATTATAGCTATTCAAGTTAGACCGGTGAATATGGGATCTGATACCAACTTGTCACGACCCGACTTCTCCAGGCATGATGATACCTACTAAAATCCACAAGTAGGCAAGCAAACCCATACCTAAAACAAGAAGATGTGACTACCATGGTAGAACTAAACATAAAATAGTGCTTACAGCAAGAACAAAAACAAGAGGCAAACCAAAAACTATATACGAATGAACCCGCACATAATCTGGAAGCACGAGTACAAATGTAAAAATTCAAGAAAAAATAGCAAAACTAAGCTAGATACTTATGTGTAAACTAATACCCTAAATGGAGGTTAACATAAAGGTTAGATTCGAAAAATAACCTCCGATACTAAAAATAAATGTTTACGTCAAGACATGATCCCCAAGGATCCCAAGGGTCCTTGGGGAGGACCTTTAGGCAGCCCAAAAAGTTTTCAAAATAGGCAGACTACCTACAAAAGGGAACCCGCGGTATGTGGGTGGACCCACTCCTGTAGGTGGGTGTCGTGGGTCGAGGTAGGACGTCCTCTCTTTGGTCAAACTCTCGTGAGAGTTGTGTTGATCATTTAGTCTGAAAGTTGGACTTAAGGGTGGAGCTTAGGGTAAGTTAATTAATTAATTAGGGTGATTTAATATTAATCAAAAAATAACTATATAAACTTAATATACCCCTAAACTAATTCAATTAGTTCATTCATTCAAGACCCCAAACAAATTTTTTCCCTCTGAAATATTTCTCTCTAAAAACCTACATTGAAGAAAAAGTAGAAGAAGAAGAAGTCAAGGTCTAGGGTTCAAGAACTAATATTTTCCGCCCAATTCATGAGGAATATTCAATTCAGGTATGGCAGTTCCGATTCATTGTTAGCCTTTCATCCATGAAGTTTTAAATCTCTCAATTTCATTGTTTACAATTCTACAAAACCTTGGGTTTTTCATTCTAAGTCATGGATTCTTTCTTGAAACATTTTCAACGAATGAATTGTTTTACATCATGGTTTAATTACTGTTTTATGGTGTTTTTATGATAAAATCCCCATAACCCTAGTTTATGACTTTGATGTGGGTAAATTGTTGTAAGATAAATTGTATGAAATGTATTGTTGTAGTGTAGTTTGTTGATCATATTATTATCTGTATTGAATGTATTAACCCTTATTTAATTAAAGAATGTGTTCTTGATCCAAGAAAAGTTAAAACAGGGGAATTATGACAAATTGTTTCTTTATAAATGCATGTTTTACGAACATGATTATAATCTAGTTATTGTCACTACAAGAAACTGTGAATTACATGGGAATTTTCCTGGAAATTAGTATGAAGGATTATATGTTTCCTACGAATTTTCATGCTAATACCCACGAAATTCCCATATAATTCATAGTTTTCTTGTAGTGTGTGTTAATTGAAAGTTCATTCTCATAAATTCATAATGATTATGATATGAAAGTTCTTCTCACTATATGATGATTCTAAGGTTGAAAGTTCCTTCTTGCCTATTGAATCTATGAATTATTTTATGAATTGTGTTGGGTGAAGGGTTTAGACACACATTTATACTTGTAAATGCAAATTCAAGACTAAACATGTAATTGTGGGCTGTAACTCTTGGCATAGAGTGCATATTTAATATAGGATGGAAGCTCCTCGCTAGATAGAACGGACTTATATAAATTATCCATGAGATGGAAGTTCCCCCATTAGAAAGGGCGGTTTTTTAGTAACATCATTGTACCCTATAACTATGTGCCCTCATAGGTCTTTAGCTAGCAGATCCACCTAAAAGCTAATACACATAGTTCTACTTTAGGCAAATAAGACACGTCTTTCTGGTGTTGGGCATGACACTGGATTCCATGCTAAGATCACATTGAGTATGTCGATGAAGGCATATTCCCAAATGTAACTTAAAATTGAATTATCAACTATGGTTGCTCAAGGAATTATATTTAGCATAGGTAAATGTATGGGATCTTTCTTTTTTATGGCACAAGTAGACTTTCAGGATATCCATGGAAAGTTTCTACTATAATGTGATAACTTATATATTAACTATACTCTCGGATTATGATTTGACTGTATCTTTCATGATGATTCTCAAACATGATAAAATACATGCTCTTTAACTAAATTGTCCCTTTTTAGTATATTTTCGTGGTTTTGTGCATAGCTATCATACTTAGTGTAATTTCGTACTAAGCCATATTTCTTCTACGTTTTCCACAAAGTGTAAGTTCCGGTGTTTGAGGTGACCCTTCATTCTAGTGCAAAGCTTAGATTAACTAATCTCCAAAGCTTGTGGCGATGTCCTTATGGATTCAAGGACAAGTTCTATATTGTTGTTTCATTTCTTCTGTACTAGATATTTTTTCAAATTTCCTATTATAAGGGTTGTGACCCTATTTCGAAACTTTTATTGTAGTAGATTCCTACATCAGAGTATGTCTAGACTTTCGTTTTGTTTTGATAAAAATATTCTTGAATATTTAAAAATGTGTTTCCATTCTTTATTTGTTATTACTTATGCGATGATGATATTCTAAGTGGTTTACGTGGAGCCTTTCTAGGTTTCATGTGTTATGTTACATCTAGGGTGTACCCTTGGGTTGTAACAACAGAGTTGTCTAATGACATCAATACAATTCCCTAAAGTGGACCACAACAAGATGCCTCAAAGGCAAAAGACCAGCTAACATAAGTACAAAATGAGATAGGTTGATCCATAATGCCAACTGCTCACCCTTGTTTTCGATATCTAGAAGCTGCAAAATTATGGCATGAAAGATCTATGTTGGTATCTAGTACTAGCACTTGCATCATAGAAAGATGTATAGTGTAGCATAAGTACCAAAACAAGGTACTTGGTAGGCATCATATGTTGACCAAGCATGAAAGGTAAAACATAAGGAAAATATAGAATCCAAACAAAAACAAAGGTCAACTTGGATATGAAAAGAAGCACACGAGCATTACCAAAATAGATCTAAGTACAACTAACCAAAACCTACCTAGATGCTCATAAATCCAGAAGGTGCATTCGTGTGAAAATTAATATAAAACCTGAGCGGGCCCTATAAGCCCGACAACTACACCAAATAGATAAGGATACTAGAATAATATAGCCAAACCCATGTAAAAAAACAAGTCAACCGAGACTCGAACCAACAGTGGTAGGATTCGGGCCTCAAACTCAAAATGATAGAATGTGGGCCTCAATCCCAAAATGATAGAATTGGGCATAGAACCCAAGGTGATTGAATCTAGGCCTCAAAACCAAAGCATCACTAGGAAGGTGTAAATAATGGCTTCAAACCATAAGACATTAGCCTTAAATTCTAACTAAAGGCATTGAACCATAAATAAGCACTAAACCTAACAAACTAATAACCTAACTAACAAGAGTACCAAGGGTGTGTCAATTCCACGGAGAATCCCATGTTAAGTCAAATCACCCTGGGACACCCCTCACCCAAGGGTACCAACAGAAGGCTCCTAGTCTAGTAAAACTCAATCTTTAATCGTCGCAAAAAATACAAACCACCGCTGCACCTAGGAGTTGTAGAATTAGGGAGAGAGAGCATATTTGATCCAATATGGCACAAATTTGCCTTGAGGCTCACACTATCAGACTTTATGTCAGATATTACCTTCAAAGATCAAGTAAGTCCGACACCACGTCGAAGACATAGCAAAGCAACAAAGTTTGATTGTCTAAGGAAGCACTAGTCTATCCTATAATAAGGGTGTACATGCATTAGAAAACAAATAATTCAAGTAATTCATATAGCATTCACAAATTTAAACCACTAAACTATCAAGGTACTATACCTGAAGTAATGTCAATCAAGCCTTCAACATCGTATCTAAGAAGAGATGTAAGAATACAAGGTTCCCTCCCCCAACTCACACTAGTCAACATGAGTCCAAACATTCAAGCTTAATCTAAGTATATAGGAATTTATAGCTGACCTAATGGCTGACGTACGCACTGCAAATCACTTCACAAAAGCTTTTCCTTTCCAAATGGCCTATGAACATTGACATGCTATCAAATGTAGGATCACAACGTTAGTATAGTCGTTTTGACACAAAAATAAATATGGGTCATTTTGGAGTTAAAATGAAGATCTGGAGTTTGCATTATACTTTTAAGACTTGACTCCGCCAAAAGACCCAACACAGTACCCCCAAACATGTTTTCTGAAATTGAACATAATTTGGGGCACGAAACACAGAGAAACCCCAAGATGAAAATAAATCACACTATATACTATCTTTTTAAAAAATATATAGCAGGTAAAACTCAGAAATTAAAAAATATAAAAGGATGCCCAGCACTCCATGGACACTCCATGACGTAGCTTTTATATTTACCGACACATGGGATTTAAAATCACCCAAAAAAATCTAAAAATGAGCACCATATAATCAAATCAAAATAGCCAATATCAAGAATTCGAAAGGAGCTATAGTAGTTTGGTTTATCACGATTTTAACTAAAATGATGTGCACCTGACAACTTCCAGTAGCTCTATAATGAAGCCACCATCAAAAAGAAAGCTTCCACACTTTGAATCACCTCATTTAGAATATAAATGAGAGAGATATAGGGTTTTGAAGTGTAAAACCCCATATTTTAGCGATTGCCAAACGACGAGTGACATGACGGACCGTCAATTGATTTACTGCACGTGAGTCTGCTCCGTCGGTGGTCCTGTCGACATTTTCTTGATAGACCAAATATTTCACCTCTTTGACATCCAAACTATGGCTGACAGGTGGGATCGCCAATGGACTTAAGGCCCGTTATATAGCTCAATCGATGGGCTAGACGACTTTTAGTTTAGGGGTAATATAGTCTATTTCTAATTATTTTATCCGTAAACAACTTTTTTGTCGGTTTTCGCCTTTTATTCTCATTAGATTTTACAAAAAGTCATTATCCTCTAGAATTCACCAAGCATAATGCTAAAGAAGAGAAAGAGGCAACTCAAAAACCCTTCCAAAAACTCATATTGTGTCTTATATATATTCAGTTAGGAGTAGACTTAATATCGAGTTAGATTAGGGTTCAGCATACCTATATAGTCCAGAACTATGTGCGCCAAGGCTTATAATTCCCCTCATATGGGTATCAGATTTAGTGATCACGCTATTCATGCCTTTGTACCTCTGGAAAGGTATATTGGGTCATCTCGATGGGTTGTAGACATCGAACAGTCAGGATGTTGTACCCATATCAAGGTATATTGGGTCTTCACGATGAAGCGTATACATCGGACTCCGCGTATAGATCATGTGGTTTTATGTCGGTTAGTAATAGCTCCAATAGTTAGACTCTAGTGCTTATGACTAGGTTTCCAGTTATACTTCTGTATTCAATCTCAACATGTTATGTACTTGGTCATTGCATTTTAGTATATTCCAGTATTTTCATCATGTTCAAATTGTATCACTACTCATAATGCTTTGTTCAATTTATATGTTTGTTAAGCTATGTACTATGTCCTGCATGCTTAGTGCATTCCAAGTACTGACACATACTCTGCGCTACATCATTTCATGATGTAGGTTTAGGTACTCCGCATCACGCATAGATCAATTCCCAATACACATTTTAGTAGCATCAACTGTTAGTTCTCATATTTAAAGGACAATAGACATATTCTTTGTATTTAGTCATTCATTTTAGTTCCAATTTTTCTAGAGTTATTTAGGGGTATGTCCCAGTAACCTTTTTAAGTAGATGATTTTTCACACATAGTACTAGACTCGGCTTTAAATTTGAGTTTGATCTTTAAGTTGTTATTGAACTCTTACTACATTACATATATCCGTATCAACTTTGAATATTCCCCATTTTAAGATATTTCTTATTTTAAACATCTGCATAGTATCTTTATATTAAGTTGTGTAGTATGCGTATGGTATGCCAACTTCAAGATTAGCTTGGGATCGCTCGTGATCATCGGTCCTGTGTCACACAACAAACATTGTATCAGAGACAAGTTTGGTTCAAGAGTCCTAGGATGTTTGAAAGTCGCACTAAGTAGAGTCTCTTTCATTGTTGTGAAGTGAACAACATCTAATGAGAGGGAGCATATTAAGTATTTTATGAAAAACTTCACTTTCTTTCTATTCTTATCATGTGTGAGTATGAACTGTATTCAATCTCTTTCTAACTCTTTCTCTTTGCATTTCAAAAAAAATCCTCCTAAAAGAGATAACACCAGGAATCAGCCAGCAACTCCAATAGATCTAATGAAGGAGCAAGTCACAAATGGCGAGCTCAGGGCTTCTCACCAAGTACTCGCTCAGGACATCACTACTCAGGTCAATCAGTAGGTTGTAGTCCCTACTTTTCCATAGACTAACACTACTAAAGCAAGAATCTAGGACTTTATTTAGATAAACTCTACAGAGTTCCATAGGTCTTAGTCAAAATAAGATTCACAATAGTTTCTCAACTACATCTAAAAGGTAACAAACATTATAGGTGTCACTCAAAGTCAAGATTGCAGATTTTGCTGCCTATTGGTTGAAGGGGATAGGCCTACATTTGGTACCACACTGGAAGGAATCTTGTGGTATTAATGCATGTCCAGAAACTCTCTCAAAAACCTTGTTAGTCTCTTCTCCAGCTTGTGACTCAATTATAGCTAGACAATTATACAAAAATTCGTGTCACGGTCTCTTAGAAAGTCACCTCACAAGATCTTTTAGAGTTAGAAATTCTACATTTTGATATCATTCTAGACATGGATTGGCTACATTCCTGTTATGACTCAGTCAATTATATAACTAGGACCATTCAATTTTCATTTCCAATGAACTAGTCTTAGAGTATGATGGTCGTATCTCAGTGCCTATAAGTCAATTTATCTCTTACCTTAAGGCCAAAAAGATGATCTCTAGAGGGTACTGTACAACATGTTGAGGAAAAAAGGGAAGGAATTATCAAAAGACGTTTATCGGCTTGCTCACTTAGGATTTAATCCACGGACACATCAGATGGTGGTGTGGTAGTCCAGAATAGATCAGACTTCATTCGTAGTGGAGGTTAAGGAAAATAGGATAGTGATCATATATTATTCCAGTTGGAACGTGCAGTTCATCAGCAGAAAATAGAGGTTTTCTCCCTAGGAGAAGATGGTCGCTTATGCATTCCTAAGGTTGATGAGTAGGTGAAGAAGCTTTGATTGGGCCATATTTGGTTTATGAAACTATGGGAAAATGTTCAGCTCATCAGAACTAGACTTAAGGCATAAGTCCGATGCAGATGTAGGGAAAAGGAATTTAGAGTTTGATCTAGATGATTGGGCTTTCCTCAAAGTATCACCTATGGAGGGGGTGATAAGATTTGACAATCTAAGAGGATTCAGTCCGTATAGGGAGCTACTTTGGAGAATAAGCAGTAATGAAGACCAAGTATCCTCAACTATTTCCTTCCGAGTCCGTTTCATTTTGAGGTAATAGTTTCCTCTCCGATATCTCAATTTATCATGTGTAAATTCAGTCTTAGTACCCTGTTCCTTCCATTGTTCTGGAATTTTCAGCATATTTCCATGTTCTTGAAACTCAATTCAGTCAGATATCAATTATTCGTACTTAGGGGTAGGAACTAAATCTCCTTCCCTCCATACACAGCAAGTTTAGACTTCATTTGATGGAAAAAATTTTCCAAGGGAAGATATTGTAACACCCCTGATTTTAGCCCTCTGACATCCAAACAATGACTGACAAGACGAAGCGACAATCAATTTACGGCCTGTCAATCAGCTTTGTAAATTGGTCAATCGACTTTTATGTAACACCCTGAATATTTATGGTTGTCTTTTGTTTTACATACAACACTTACGATCCTAAATTTGAAAGTATTACTGTAACATCGCTTCTGTCAAAAAATACTTATTTTAAATTTAAATTTAATATGAATATATTTACATGAAAATTATTTAGTTACAATATAGTCGTGGATATATTTTATAAGTTTTTTTATAATATTTTATTAATCATTTGAATGTACATATCCTCTCTAGCCACGTGGAAAAGTTCATTTTTGACAATGTTACACAGTCTTTATCTCTTTAAAAAATAAATTACTCTTTACTTATGTATTCCATGTAACTTAACTGGAACATGTATTTACATATAATATAACATAAATAAATGTATACTTTCCTCATTTAATGAATTAAGGAGTTAGGTGGGGTTGTGATAATTATTTTAATATAAAAGTATGAGTGTTCCTTTTTTAATTCATTAATAAATCCTACCGCCTCTTATCCCTAACAAATAAATAAAATTTTCCCCTAGCACATATGTTTCTACAATTTAGAGAAATAAATCTTACAACATTAGTTCTTTAAGAAATTATCTAAAAAAAACTCAAATTGCCGATAGATTTTACTAACAACTTAAGTTGGTTATATTCTACTAACAAATTACATCCATATTTCTAACTTAATTATATTTAAAACTTAAAAACGAAATTCTAACCAATTACAAACCAAAATCTAGCTAAGTATTTTAGTTAGTAAATACGGCGAAAAAAAAAATGGCGCCAAACTTAGCAACATTCTATCAATTGATTACCAACTGCAATATTACTAAAGCATACCTTTCGTTGGTAATGTTACCAATGCAGTACATATCAATTGATAGATATGACCAAAAATATTGTTTATATAATTTATTAACATATTACTAATGAATTACTAACCAAACGTTTACCAACGAAAAGATTGCGTTGCTAAATTTACCAACCAAATATAAGTGTGTTGGTAAATTAGTAGCAAAATATAATTTGTTGGTAAACTTGTCAAAAACCAATATCCAATTATTTGAAAATTTTACCGACGAATAAAGATTGTAGTTAGTAAAGTACTAACATTATTAAAATAGTTGGTAATATACCAACCGATCATTAATTCATTGATAAAAGTTACCAACATATTTATTATTAGTTGGTAATATTCGTATGAATCTTTAGTTGAATAGTAATTATTACCAACTGTGATAAAATATATTGATAAATTATTAATTACTAACTTATATTTGAATAGTTTGTAAATTTACCCGTTGAAGTTAAATTCTTTGGTAAATCCACGTCTAGTATTGAGGATTTCATATTTAGTTTGTGTCGATAGGCGTTTTAACTTTTAAATTTTAGTCAAAAGCTGACTTTGGTCAATATTTTTCGTAAACATGCTTAGATTAGAAGTTTCCAATGTCATTAGCTTTAAAAGGTCATTTTTTTTATCTAACATGAAGGTTGACTCAAATTTTGAGGCTTCCGTTTTTTGTTTGTGCTGTTATGTGTTTTAAATCTTATATTTTGCAAAAATTTTGACTTAGGTTAATATTTTTGTGAACGTGCTCAAATAAAAAATTTGTCAGCATAATTTACTCCAAAGGTCATGTTTTATCTAATAGGATGGTTGGTTCGAGGGTTGAGGCTTTCATTTTTAGTGTCTGTCGTTAGGTGTTTTTATTTTTAAATTTTGGCCAAAATTTAAATTTTGTCAATATATGAGATAAACGTATTCAGATGAGAATTTCATCAGTGCAGTTAGATGAGGAAGGTCATTTTTATGTAATAAGATAGAGGATTCGGGTTTTGAGTCTTCCGTTTTTAGTTTGTGCCGTTAGGCATTTTAACTTTTAAATTTTTGCCAAATTCACTTTAGTCAATATTTTTTGTAATCGTGCTAAAATTGAAATTTTGTCACCACAATTTTTCATACAATTTAATCTTTGGACTCATAGAATGGGTGGTTGGGGTTTTGAGACTTTTATTTTCAGTTTGAGTCGTTAAGTGTTTTAACTTTTAACTTTTGGCTAAAATATAAATTAGGTCAAAAAATTTTGGGAAACATGCTAATATTTGAATTTCTTCAGCGCGGTTAGCTCTAGAAGGTCATTTTTTCTTTTAATAGGATGGATGATTTGGATTTTGAAGTTTTCATATTCAGCTTGTACCATTAGCCCTTTTAACTTTTAACTTTTGGCAAAAATTTGGTTTTGCTTAATATTTTTTCTAAACGTGCTCTGATGTGAATCTTGTCAGCGCGATTATCTTCGGAAGGTCATTTTTTTATCTAATAGGATAGTAGGTTCATGTTTTGTGGCTTCCATTTTCAATTTTTGTTGTTAGGCGTTTTAAGTTTTAAGTTTTGATCAGAATTTAGATTTGGTTAATTTATTTTGGTAAATGTGCTCAAATTAAAATTTCACGAGTGTTGTTAGTTTCGAAGGCCATTTTTGGTCTAGTAGGATAGTTGATTTGGGTATTGAGGTTTTTATTTTCAGTTTATGCGTTTTAAATTTTAACTTTTGGCAAAAATTTGAATTTGATCAATATTTTTGGGAAACATGCTCAAATTGGAGGTTCACACTGCGGTTAGGTCTTGGAGATCATTTTGTTCTAATAGTAGTGTTTGTTTGGATTTTTCAGTTTATATTTGAAGTTAATGCTGTTAGGCATTTTAAGTTTTATATTTTGGCTAAAATTTGATACTAACACTTCTTGCAAACATGCTTAGATGAGAATTCAATCAGTTTGATAGTTTCGAAAGGTCGTTTCTTATTTGATAGGATTGTTGGTTTGGGTTTTGAGGCTTTTATTTTCAGTTTGTGCCTTGAGGCGTTTTAAATTTTAACTTTTGGCAAAAATTTGAATGTGGTCAATATTTTTGGGAATCATGCTCAACTTGGAATTTCGTCAATGTTGTTAGCTCTAGAAGGTCATTTTTGTCTAATAGGATTATTTGTTCGATTTTGGAGTTCTCATTTTCAGTTTGTGCTATAAGGCGTTTTAGCTTTTAAGTTTTAGCCAAAATTTCACATATCTTAACATATTCTGTAAACGTGCTTAGATCGAATTTTTTTCAGTGGTTAGCTTCGAAAGATCATTTTTTATTCGATAGGATGGTTGGTTCGGGCTTTGAGGCATCCTTTTTCAATTTGATTTGTTCGGCGTTTCAACTTTTAAGTTCTGCCAGAATTTAGATTTGGTAAATATTTTTGGTCAACGTGCTCAGATTAACATTTTATTAGTGCAGTTAAAGGTTCAATACTGAAACTTTATAGAACTATGATGAATGTAATCTTCTTAGAAAGATGACAAAAAAGACTCGAATAAGTATTACTTGTATTTCTACAATTCGATGGTAGTGAGTGTTACAAAAAGTTATAAACTTAATCATTAGTTTGAAAATTAATCGATACTAGTGAATATTTTTTAAATACGCTCGAGTTGATATTTCATCAATGCAGTTAGAGGTTCAAAACTGAAACATTATTGAATTATGATTAATGTGATCTTTTCAGAACGACGACAAGAAAGACTCGAGTAAGTGTTACTTGTGCTCCGAAGATTTGGATTGTAGTGAATATTTAAAAAGTTTACAACTTAATCATTAGTTTGGATTTTTAATATGAAAAGGACACCTTAAGAGTGTAAATTAATTTATCATCATGGACTATCATAATAGAATGCTTGTAAAGTAGATATTTTACATGGTATCTAGGTCTTCGCTTGGTCTTTATCCATAAGGATTGTAGTGTCGTAGATAGGAGTATGTTTTAACATTAAATTTCATTGAGAAAAACCATGAATTCACGTGGTAGATTCTAAATATTATATATCACATGTGTTGTCCCTAACTATTTGTAACATCCCACAACTAGAAAGAACTAGAAAAGATTTTAAAACCTGAAAATACTTATTTTTGGAAAGAACAAGAAAATCTAGAAAATTTATTTTAAGTTGAAAAGTGAGTTCTTGGTCATTTTCAAATGAACATAACTCCGAACTTAGGATGAGTTAGGAGTAGTTATAGATATGGTTGGAAAATCCTTAGAATAATCTTTCCAGCCTGCTGAGTTTGCGCAATTTTGATATCGTATGAGTGAGTTATGATTTATGGAAGTTGGCCTGTTGGATTAAGAGAAGTCCAATTCAGATTTGGGAAGGGAAAATTGTCTTTTCCTTGCCTAATTAAATTAAGTCGTCTTTAGGAATTAATTGTGCCAAAACCAGACCTTTGTTCAATTTAGAAAAATAGAATTCATGCTAGAGCTTGGAGAATAGAGAAATGAAGAGAAAAGAGGAGAAAAATCAACAAATTTTTAAGCTTTGCGTGTGGAATTCGTCGGGGTTAATCCCTAAAAAGGTATGTCAGATCACCTAGTATTGGGTTAGTTGACCCACACGACAATCTTGTTAATTCAGCGAATCAAATCTATTTGAATGTTAAAAAATTGAGTTCTTGAAGAACATTGTTGAAGTTTTCATTGAATTCTTTATGGTTGTGTTGTTGACGTTTTTATTCATATTTCCAGCTGTATTTTTTGGTTGAATCTATTTTATATTGGTAATACTTGTAACACCCCGTATCACAAATAGAACAAAAATGCATACTTCCAAAAGTCACAGGTGCCAGCGACGGAACAAACTACGGACCTTCATTCAACTTACGGTTTGTTAGTCGACTCCGTCTATGGGACCGTCAACTTTCAATCCTCATCTGGGAACGATGGTAGACCTGTACGGACCGTCGGTCAATTACGGTCCATAAGTCGACTCCGTCGATGGGCAAGTCAACTTTCAGTGCTCAGTCAGAATAACGGTCGACCAGTACGGATCATAAATCAACTCGGTGGATGGTCCTGCTGACTTTCAGTCCTCAGTCGCGAATGAAGGTCGACCAGTATGGACCATCAGTCGACTTACGATTAGTGACTGTGACAGCTTTTGAGTCAGCGGTCTTTTTGTATTTTCCTTGTTCGTTTTGCCCCTAAGCTACAATTTTTAGACCCTAAATCATGATGTTTTAGCTAATTGAAGCCAAGAATCATAACTAGAACTTAGATAAAGTAAATAATTAATAAAAACCTAGAAAACTTAGAAGCAAGCAAAGAGAAACAAGTCAAGAACTCTATTTCAAGAACGTAGAAAGTTTCCATCAGTTCCAGCCCCAACAATCGAAAGATTTCTTGTGGAATTCGTCACCAGCCATGTGGGATTTTACTATTAGGTTCCTTTTGGCCGTTAGGTCCCGAGAATTAAGTCATTTTCTTGATTCCCTTATTATGATTAGGCCTAGGGTTTCTAGAACTTCATAAAATTATCATGAATTAGTTAGTTGTATATTCCGAATCAGATTATCATGTTACTAATAAGTTTATTGCATGAATTTCAGAACCCTAGCTGTGTAATTCTTTAGTTCTTGAAGTACACATGCTAGGTTAGATATATCAGTTGTTCAGTTATACATGTCTCAGTTATTAATGCATCATTTATCAAATTAATTATTGCATTCTTAATTCGCCTGTTTAGTTTTGAGCTATCTAGTATTTATAGAAACTCAGTCATAATCAATTAACCACTTAATTCATTGAGAGTAGCATAATACCGAGTTGGACTAGGGTTCAACTTACCCAAATAGTCCCAGAACTACTAGCCAAGTAGGTTTTAAGTGCCCTCTGTGGGCATCCGTTTAGTGATCACGCCATCATGCCTTTATACCTATGGCAGAGTATATTGGTTCCTTTCGATAAGGAGTATACATCGAACTTCACATTTAGCTCATATGATATCATTATCGGTTATTAGTAGCTCCCACATTTCAGTCATACTATATTGCATTGAATATATTTATAATTTAGTCGGTATTCAGTCTCAGCTAGTTATAAGTTTGGTCATTGTATCCAATTAGCTCAGCATTGAGTATATCATGTTCAGAATATCATACTTGCTTTTGTGCTTGTTCAGTTATGTATTATTCAGTTTTACTCTATCCTACATGCTCAATGTCTTTCAAGTACTACAGCATACGTGCGCTACATCTTCTCATGATGTAGGTTAAGTTCTCAACATCCTGATCTCCAGATTAGTAGAATCATTGGTGAATCCTCATATTTTCATTTTGATTATGATTTGACTTCTACATCAATTTATTATCTTTAGTATGCTCATGATTTTGCTAGCAGGGTTAGCTTAGGATCACTTCTGGTCCTAGTTCCGTGTCCGCGTCTCACGGGTAGCTCGGTCCATGATAGTACTAATGATCTTAAGTGTTTGGGGAAAGAACCATGGAAGTTTAGAGGGTTTTGAGATGAAAAACGAAGGAGAGAAGTTTAGAACACATGGGTATAGGGGTTGGGGTGTCGCGCCTCTCATAGACCCATTGGACAACCTCTGTCCGTAGGGCCTTGGGGCGCTGCACAAGCCAGAGCACCCCAGCCTGTTCTATGAGGTTTGAGGTCTGGCGTCCCACGCCTCTTAGAGCGCCAAGGACATCAGTTCTCCCTATTCTTCCCTCTCTTTTTTGTAGTAGTTCCTAAGTTATGATACATATGTTTTTTAGATGATTCCAACACCCTAAGTTACATCTAATCATCATGAAATAATCTATAGACATGAGATCATGAACCTTGAATCCATAATTCAGTTCATGGAAAATTAAGATCAAAGTCAAAGAAGTTAAGAATCAAGTTTAGAAGTTAAGAAACAAGTTCAACCAAAGTTCTTAACGGTTTCCAAGAGTATTTATCACCGTTTGACCATGTTTTAAGACTCAAGTTTCAAGTTAATTAAAAAGTAAAGAGATGACTTAAGAATTAAGTTTCAAGCTAAGTAAAGAGTTGAATTTATTACTCAAAAGTTATAAGGGAACTAAGTATTCCCTAAGAGTTTATAAGTGTTTCACATTTAAGATAAGAGGAAACTAAGCTTTCCCAAAAGAGTTCTGAGCGAGAAAAGGGAACATTGAATCTAAGAGAGCTTTTAAAGCTAAGTGTTGAGCAATTATCTCAACCCAAATAAAGAAGTTTCTTTAATAATGCATAAGCTAAGTATATTTTTGGAGTAGTATTTAGCACCAATATGGGGATGTGATTTCATAATAACTCAAGTCTCCATAAACCATGTAGCCATCATTGGGAATTACTGGGTCATATTTTTTATATAATCACATAAGTTAAGCTTGTGGATCCACTAAGTTAAGTAAGGTCCTAAATCGATGGCAAGGTATAGGATGGTCTTCGAAAGCATGAGATAAAATATTGTACCATCACTTAGGCTCATAGTGATGGTTTTTGGTTAGATAATATCCCACAGAAGTTATATTACTTTAATTGAGTAAAGTTAAGTTTGTTATTGCTTTATCTTTAATGAACTAAGAATGTTTTCAGTTGCTTTATAAGATTTATATGTATATCATATGTGTTTTAATACTTTATATTGATTTGAGTATTCATAAGTTGAGCAGAGTCAAGGTAATTATTTCCCTCTTACTCCTTTCCAAGCTTAAATTGTTTTTTAGAATTCCAACTCGCATACTCGTACATTCAATGTGCTGACTCCAGTTGGCCTGCATCGTATCATGATGCAGTCGCATGTAACTAGGGTCAGCATCCATTGTACAGTTGATCCAGTGAGCAACTCAGAGTCAGTTGGTAAGCCTCCCTTCATTCCATAAGAAATTTTTATTATTCAGTTATTGTTTTTAGTTTTTTCAGTTGTTAGGATGATTGGGGTCATATCCAAATATTCCCTCTTTATTTTAGAGACTTTATAGATGGATACTATTAGTTTCTTTATACTTTTCATTTAACTTGTAAACGTTTAAGACTTGATGTAACAACCCTACAAATGAATATGCTAAGTAATGTTTAGCATGTCTAGAATGCCTGTGATTAGACCAAGTTCACACGGATTGATGCGCGTAGAACCAGACCTCTAAACCGTTGCGACAACCAATCCAACTAACTTGGGGAGTTATTTGAGCTATGAAAGGTTGGGTCAAGCCATGTAGGGCTCCCGAATATGAAGATTTACCCGGATGAGTCTTTACCGGACTTAAGAGGAATCTTAAGTTTGGAGGGTCTAGGGGTAAAATGGTCTTTTCCAGGCTAAGGGTAGTATCGTAATTATCCTAAATATGTAATTAATTATTTAATTAATATGTTGTAGGGGCATTTTGGATAGAGAGGGCCGAAATTGCCCATTGAGCAAAATCTTGCTCCACTTGGGTTTGAATCTAGGTGGGAGAAATGATTTAACTTGATTATTCATATTGGAGAATTAAATTAATTAACTAATATTTAAATGTTGATTTAAGAAAAAGGAAAATAAGATTATTCTTATTAATTAATTAATTAATGGGGCGGTTTGGGTCGGATCGACCCGAAGGGACCCGTTTCGCGATAGGGACATCACGGGTTCGATCCTCGACGGAAGCGACGTCCAAGTGAATTAAAATGTGGTTTAAAATGTGATTCTTTTTGTAAGGGAAATAAGGTCCTTTCCCGCGTGATTTAAATAAATTGGATTTTTATAATTTAACAAAACCTTATTTTGACCAAGTCTAAAACTACAATCCTAATCCTAAGGAACCACTCACTTCTCAGATTTATCCTCTCTCTTTCACGATCAATTCTCTCACTTTAGCGTTCTATCTGCTAATGAAATACAAGAACAGAAAACACAACCAAAAGTCCTTCATACTTGAAGAATTTACACGTCAAAAACATAGACAAAAAGCTAACAAAATCGTAAAGCAAAAAGAAGGGTTTTCCGTCAAGTTTTGAGGGTTTTGGACAGCAGGTCGTGTGTTGAACAACACTAAAGTCAGGTATGGGTTTCTCTCCTGGACTCCTTTCTCCAAGAGAATTTTCTTTCCACGAATTCAACGAATTTTGAAACTAGGATTGTTCCCGTTCTTGTCGAACTCCTTGTCTCTAGTATCCTTCTGATTTCAATCTGAAATAGGTTAGAGATCATATTGTTGGTATGTTTGCTGGTAGTGAAGTATAAAATGTCATTTTCGTGATAATCTGTTCATGATTATGTGTTTGGAATTGTAGGCATGTTAATTTATGCCAACCGAGAGTATGTGAAAAGGGATGTTTGTGCAAATATTTGGATAAATCATGATGTACAAAAGTGGTATAATGTTGCTGGACTTAATGTTTTCTTTGCTGAATATTACCATGAAAAAAATATGCTTAAAGATGACTAAATGATTCATGAAACGTCCTAAGGTCTAATGGACAAATGATGATAACAAGGAGCTGAAAATAGTGAACAAATATCCAGCATTTGGTAGGTTGGGTTTGGCCAATCAAAGTGGTGTAAAATGCAATGAAAAATGAATGTAAAATAATTGAAATCACTAAGGATTGAACCCAAGACATCATTACATGAAATCTACAAAAAATCAACAAGAGATTAAGACTCAAAAAATGGATTGGAGGAGACTAAATTTCCACTTGCTGGAAATTGTAGTCTCGGCCAACTTTTAAAAAAATGAACTTCGTTTAAAAAAAATTTAAAATGTGTGGTCATTGGGGATTGAACCCATGACCTCACCATATGAAAATTTCATAAAAATTTCAAGAGAAAATAAATATGGAGAGTGGGGATTGAACCCACAACCTCTTGAATGGATGAGAGAGTTTATAGAAAAAAAAAGGAGAAAATAAATGTGGAGAGTGGGGAATGAACCACGACCTCTTGGATAGGTGAGAAAGTTAAGTGATAAATTAAAAGAAAAATAATGAACTTGTGGGGATAAAACCCACAACCTCCTTGACTTAAATGAAAAAGGAAAGGAGAAACCTAAAGGAAATATTATGGGGTTGATGGGGATCGAACTAGGGTCCCCCAAATCTAAAAAAAATACAATTATCAAGTTTAAAATAAGATTAAGTGTTGTCCAAGGGATTCGAAATCGGGTTTCCTTGCCCAATTCCATATTGACACATAAGTCATACGTAAGTCAATATTTAATGAATGCTGCCTCTAAAGATCAAAATCAATATCTTGTCAAATCTACAAGATGCATAAGTCTTGTACCACATAATCTTGGTAAACATGAATCACTTAGACAAACTGTGAATGAAGACTCATGGCTTGTACGTGTGGACTCATAAGTCTAGCATACGTTTAAAAGTAAGTGAGCCTAAGATCTATGTGATATAATGATGTAACCCTAGAAGGGTTAAGTAAGAGTGTGAAGCACATGAAGCAAATGTGTTAAAGTTAATGAATGAGGTGACAATGTGATAAGAGGCTAATGTGAAAGATGAGAGCAATGTCAAATGAGCCTAAGTAAATATTACCAAAACGTACTCACCTATGAGAGTGTAAAGTTAATAAAGAGACCAGTCTCTATGAACACTCTAATGAAAGTATTGAAGTTAATTCATGCTTAATACTAATGATGAGATGATAAATCATCTAATGAGCTATGATTTCCTCATGCTAGAAGCCAGCTTCCATGATGTATGAGTTGAATGTAATGGAACTTTATATTGAGCACCGATAGGCTAGCTATGAGCGGTGATGCCTTCCTTCGAGAAGGGTGGAGGTTCACGTAACTCTCATGAGATGAGACTGTCCGCATGTCCGGTATGGTCTCCTTATATCTCCTAGTCTTTGAACCTATACTGCCAATATAGGGATCTAGCAGGGTTCGACTCCCTATATACGCTAGCATGTTCAGGTCACTTTAGCTGGTGATTCCAACTCTTTTCGGTGTGGGGCAGACACTGGATTTCATGATTCTCACATGATCTATGTCGGTTAAGTTCCCAAAGAAAGAATGAGGCCAGCCTCAAGAATACACATAATGAAATGAACGATACCAAATGTGTTAGGATAGGATAATCAAGAGGTGAGCTAGACTTAAATAATGACACTAGGTCATTCTTGTTCATTGCACACCGAACCCAATGAGAATCATAAACTACATCCTAGGTATAACTGGTGGTTGCACTAGTATATGAATGAATGAAAATGAAGTACATATAAATGAATGACGCAGACTCTGTGTTTGCTAAAGGAGTCTCCCTAGTTGAGGTCCCATATGTTGAACCCTCATTTTGGGAAGTCTTAATGTCAAGTCCATGATTCCAAGGTCTCATGGCATATGAACGAATAATATGAACTATGTGATATGATATGTGCAATATGTTATGTACTGTTTGCAAAATGATATGTATGATAATGCATGTTACTCTCATAGCATGACTTTCCTAATCCGATTTGGAAAGTCCACTGACTTGACTTCCATAACTCATATCGTTAGGAGAGAGCTATTATTAATCACGCATGTCCTTGGTTTGTGCTTGCATATACCCATACTTAGTGCAAATGTGTACTAATCCCATACAACTCTCTACTTTTCGATGTAGGTGCAGGTGAACGCTAGAGCATTACGAGACTAGGCTGAAGTTAATCGAACGTGGAGCATTCATCCGGAATTGGTAGGCCCTCTTGCTTTCGAGGATTCCTATCTTTTATATTGTAACTTAGATGTAGGCATGATCTAGTGGAGGAGTTTTACTAGCGTTTCTTTCTCACTTGTTTGTGTTATTGTATTGATGCCATTTTGGCAAGTATACATTTAATGTTGTTATGAACTATTTCATTCATTTGATATCCTTGTATTAGATGGTTGTTGTGAACAATAATGAAATTATGTAGATGATCTTATTCGAATACGATTTTTCATATTATGAAGTCTAAGTATACTTCAACTAAGCAAAAAGTTCAAATTTTCCGCTAAAATTTATCTAGATGATGTAACGATGACGTATGTAGGCTTGTCTGTGACCTCTGAGAGGTCAACGACGCTGGTTTCAGCTAGGGTCTAGACTCCGGTTGTGACACTTGAGTAGCCATTGGTGGAGTGGTAAGTACTTCTTCTTGCTTAACCAAGAGGTCTCAGGTTCGATTCTCCTTGGGTACGGAGTTGCCTTTGATAGGGAGCGCTTACCCTCCTATATGGGATTTCCCCGTGAGAATTCGAAATTAGTTGGGCTCCAATGTGGGTACCTGATACACGATGGGAAATAAAAAAAAGTATTTAAAATTTATTCGTACATTACAAACATATTTTTGTTACTAGAATATCCAATCAATTACCAATGTATCTTGACAAATTTACTATCATACTTGCTAAAATTATCCATTAGTACTATTACCAACACAATACCAACAACATTTGTTATTTTTTACCACAACGGAATCGAATAATAAAGAAAAATTTTGCTAACTCATTTTCAATTCGTCAGTAAAGCTACTAATGATATACTAACCAAAAATTAGTTGGTGAATTTACCAATGAAAATTTTAGGATCGTGTTTCAAAATTTTGTAACATCTTTGGGTGCTTATAAACTGATTTTTGGTTGGTAAGTTTCCAATAAATTAAAGTCGGTTAGTAATATTTACCAGAACCTTGTAGCAACGGAATAATATAAGTTGTCATTTGGTTGGTAACTCAATTGGTCAACCAACTTGATAATTCTTTTGTTGGTAATTGGAGTTCGTCCATAAAGATACACATATCATCCACAAATCAAAGTGTGTTATTTTCCGGGTTAAGCTTCCTAATTTCTCCACCATTTTCATGATTTTTGTATCGCGTGAGTTCCAAATTATACCAAATCATAAGTATTGCCCAAAGAAATTTGCTAGATGGAGTTAGTGGTGGCTTTTGGCATGCGGTAATCATGGCATGTTAAGGCAAAACTTTTTTTTTCATATCACACGAATCCTAAAATTTATAAATCATCGAATGAGTCATTCCTTTACCATTCTATTGCTAAGAGACCCTCTGTGAAGGGCATTGGGATGTCAGCAAATCTTATTTCTTGACTTTATCATATCATTACTGTGCTAGTACTATTTGATGTATACTTGACAGTTAAAGTCATTTTCGTGCAGTTTCTTATTCCTTGAATCTAGTAGTGAGCTATTGTCCTAAGAATGAGACTGAATTGATGAAGATTTATTATGTTGTATCTAAGGGGCTGTGAAACCATTTTTTCTTGTGAGAAGTTCTTACAAAAATGTTTGCTAAAATTATTCTCATACTAATCCTTATATTTTATTCTTTTGGTTATATACTTGTGAAATAGTCTTGTTTCTATGCAGGCTCATTCCTTTACCAAATTTGAGTTTTCTAAAGTAAAGTGAGTCAGGCATGTCAGTTCCTTTTGAGTTTCTAAATGGTTAAGTTTCTATTTGAAGGACTATAAAGAGCTACGAGTCTGTTATGAGTCTCTAGGCCTAAATAGTCGCATGAAATTTAAGTGAGGCTACTATGAGACTCTTTAAGGACCATAAGCTATTTATGAATATTCTCATGTTTAAGTTACCTTCTAAAGTAAAGTTAAGTATTCATGTTCCTTCTAAAAAACTATGATGTTTTGTGAGTCATTGCATGTTATACGAAAGTGGTTACGGGTTTATGAGAATAAGAATACCAATGGGCCAATATTGGCAACATGACAACATCAAAATATATACATTATGAATTCATGACATGAAATGCTATGCATTCTACTCTCGAGCTATATTCTGAAGGCATGGGGCATATTGCCTATATTTATACACATGAGACAAGGATAGCCACAAGTTGGCGAATTATATGATGTTGGTTCGCTACCGGAAGGCACCACCATTGCTAGCATTTGTTTGGGTATGTCATGCATTTGCATCTATATATATGTATTCACAACATATGATTACTCGAGCATATCATGCATATTTGATATGATGTCAGGTGTCAGCCATAATGGCTATTAGAGTTTTAGTTTGGAGTTGTATCTTTATTACCCTTTCATCACAACAGTTTATGGTTTCAATTTTTTCCTTGCATACCAGTACATTTTTATTCTTAGTGAGGTCCCGTTGTCTGGGGACGCTGAATTTCGTGCTGCAGGTTTAGACAAATGTCATGATCGGCTTTGCATTAGTGGTGTTGTCTCAGCTAAAGAATGGTATACTGAAGCTATTAGTTGTATATAGGTTTTACACACTTGAGTTTTGTATATTGTTCTTTGTATAGTTGGGGACTTCTCCCGATCAAATGAATTGTATTGTTCATAAAGACTTGTGGACATACATTATAGGGTCTTCTTAGCTTCTATTTGTAGTTTTTTCAGCTTATTGTATATTGTTTCAACTGCATCCTTATCGGCTTGGTAGTTCCTCATCAGCTAAGTTGGTGTTGTCGGCCAATTTCATTATGTATTTGATGGGTTGTTTCTATGCTAGTTTAGTCATCTTGGTTCAGCGGTAATTATGGCAGCCTAGTCGGCCCTCATTGTTTCACTTTCTTGATGTTTAAGTTTGTTCACTCGATCAAGTGAGGCATAGGGTGCCTGTTACACCTACCCTAATTTTAGGGTGCGAAAACTTGGTATTAGAGTAGGTCGTGTTCTAAGGAGTCCACAAGTTGTGTCTGGTATAGTCTTGCTTATGGGTGTATTGTGTCACGACCCGGATTCTAGAATCTGGACCGTCACCGGCGTCATTGACCTCTCAGAGGTCGCAGACAAGCCTCTTCTTGCATTCATCACATTCATATGGTTAATTTTAGCGGAAAATTTACAACTTTTTATAATTATGAAGTTTACATAGACTTCATATAGTTAATACTTAATTGCATCATATACTAAGCTCAACGTAAACGAAACAACCATTTATCATAAGAATCAATTCGAAATAGAAGATGACTATATCATAAATAGTTTTCCAAACACGGCCTTATTACAAAGCTTCGAAATGAAAATACGAATGAAACTCTAGGGACTACATCCACTAGCTATATCTAAAACTAAGGCTAGACTAAAATTGTAGCATCCTAAAAATCAAGAGGACCTACCAAATGGTTTGGAGAACGCTGATGTCCAAACCACTGCAAGAGTCTTCAATCTGTCCTCTGACCTGCACCTATAAAAATAGTAAATTGTATAGGTTTAGTACACCACTTGTAATAAGTACACATGTATTCACACATACACATAAAGCTATGCATGATCAATGAAAGCTCTTCCTAATCAACATACCATTTCTTAAAAGTCTAGTCATTAGACTTCCCTAATTCGTTAGTTATAAATTTTGGTATGAATATAATGCCTTTTAATGAATTCAAAGCACACAACTCATTTTCTATATGACAACAAGACATTCGTATCATCAACATAATTTTAGAACCACTCGGGCGATGATTTGAAAAATTGCTCTTCCTAACCCGAGAGCTCACCTCTCTATACTTAGTTTTATTTTAAATATTTTCTTCTTATTGTTGTGTAGTTCAATAATTCTTTTAGTCTATGTTTTACTTACAAGTGTAATGATTCATTGTAGTCCCATACCCACAATGAATCGATGTAAGTAATCCAAGGACTAAGGAATGATTTCCCAACATTATAATGAGTCATTCTTTACACTATGTATTCATTAACATTTCATAAGCCATTCTCTATTGGCTATGCCATCTATTTCATTACTTTCATCTTAGGAAAGTTATGAGGTACTTAGTTAACATTATGTTTCTACTTCCCTTAATTGGAACCATATAAGAAGTCATTATAGGACAATCTTATTTGGCTTTGCCCATTATTTGCTGCAACTTCATGAGTGTGATATTGGCAATTGACATTCTTAATCTCTTCTTCATTGCTCACTTTGAACATACGTTGCATCATCATCATTCGTTCTCACTTTCATAGTCACATCATTAGGAATAAGATCATACGAGCTTAACATGAAATCCAGTGTCTTCCCCACACTGAAAAGAGGTGATTCACTGGTTAAAAGGAATCTAGATCATGTGAGCTACTCATGAAATCCAGTGTCTTCCCTACACCGAAAAGGGTTGATTCCCGGCTAAGGCAAATCCATCTCAAGTGTTCACTCCACACCGAAAGGAGTAGCTCACGGCTATAGTGAATCAAGAACATGTCATGAGCATTAACCGACATAGATAATGTGAGCTGGTGTGGTCCCCACGCCGAAAAGAGGTGGAATCACCGGCCAAACTGAAACCGAACATACCTAGCTCACTTTAGTAGAAACCACTGTCTAGTTCCTATGTTGGCTAGACATAGTTCGAAGACTAGGGACTTAATGAGACTACTTATACACCTCGGTGGTAGCCTCGTCTAATGAGACTTACACATGCAAGCACATGCTCACAACTAGTCTATTGGTGTTGTGCTCACTTTCATTATCTTCTTTATCTGTTAGAGTTGACTCAAGCATTATGTAAGCTTTCTTATAGATTGAGATTTACTTACTCTTTTGATGACTTGTCATCCTTACTTTACATTTATGAAATGTGAATTGTCCTTACATATCATCCTTACTTCACATTGATGAAATGCGAATTGTCCTTACATATCATCCTTAGCTGTTAATGAGACTAGTCTCACACAGTCTAACACCTTCATTCGTGAGTATTCTTTTAACATAGTAGCTTTGAAGGAAGTAAGACTTGTCTCACTTCCTTCAACACCCCATTCTGGTCAATTACTTAATTTAGACCCCCTTAATTATGTTTTAACTCATCTTACTTACTTACTTTAGTGTAGTTGCTTCATTTCATCGTTTATGGATGATGAGCACTTCTTTCAATGAGTTACATATGTTCATAGTTCATTCTTTTAGAGCATGTTGAGAGTTTTCCCAATGAATGGCATGCCCTTGGTTATGGATTCATTGAATTAATTTAGAAGTGCTTATAATATCATTTGATACTCTAACTACACAAGATTCGCATATGATTAGTATTGACATAAACATTTGGGTAAAGATTACACAACCATCTTTGTTGGCATAGGCCAATTTTACATTCTTTCATGCTTGGTTGGATATGTATTTTATTCATTAGCCAATCTTTTTAGTCATTTAAAAATAAATTTATAGACATTTACATTCATTTAATTACTTGGGTTATAATTTCAATCTTTTGTCTATATAAGATTGGAATAAGATAAATATTGGCATAAGCAATTGGCTATAGACTTCATAACCTTCTTTATTAGCATGAGCCAAAGTTTCATTCAATCATACTCAATTTGGGATACATTATTCATTTAACGAACCCAATATTATCAACAAGTCACATCAATAGTTGGTATGCACAAAACACCATAATAATCTTCATACTTAACATTTTCAGACACATCTTAACATAGTATCATTCTCTTAACCAATCTTGGTTCATGACTTTAGGGTAACGTTTTTAAGACATATGGAAAGAATCATATTAATATTTGATGAATTTAACGCCTTCATAACGTCATAGTAACAGCAATACAACATTACGACAAACACATCAACACTTAAACAATTACGGGTGTAACTAACACATCGTCGATTCATGATTCAAGTTTTAAGCACTTAACTTTATACAATCACAACTTCATAGGTTAATCGACATTCATAATTCAAGAACATTATGCATAAGATCATCCAGCACCACATACCAACAACATGATCTCTAACCTATTCAACATATAATGGAAAAGTATACTAGGGACAAGGGAGTTCGACGAGAACACGGGAACAACCCTAGTTTTCAAGATCTTTGAATCGTTGGAAAGAAAGTTCTCTTAGAAAAATAAGTCCAGGAGAGAAACCCATACCTTAACTAGAAATTAATCTACGAAGACCACCTTGAACGAAAACTTGGAGAAACCTTGAAATCGCCTAGAACGTCTATGAACTTTCTGCCTCTTTCTTTCGTTCGTTTTAGCGTTGTGTTCTCTGAGTGTTTGATCGTGAGTTTTAGGTTTAGGAACTGATATTGAATCATTCAACTATGTCTTAATAAGTTAATTAAATTAATTAATTAATTAATTACTAGAAATCCCCTTCTAGATTGACTAGAACTAGGAAAACACAACACTTAGTCAAATCTGAAATTTTTCCTAAGAATTTCGTTTTGACCCCATTAAATTAATTAATAAATGGATAATTTAACTAATTAAAGGGACCTAGGGTAATTAATGAAGTACCCCTAAGTCATTGGAACCATAACTAACTCTTTTGGACCATCCTAGGTTAAATACTAAGATGTTTCTTGAGCTATACTAGGTTAGTGTATGAATTCGGTTTGACCCCTTTAATTTAATTAATTAAATGTGTAATTTAGTTAATTAAGTGACATAGGGTAATTAATAAAGTACACTTAAGTCTTTATAACTATAACTAACCCTTTGGACCATCCTAGGTAAGGTACTAGGTTGTCTTTTGCTTGCCTTAACCGAAATCTGGAAATTGCTTTGTGATTTCGGTTTTGTCCATTTAAATTAATTAATTAAGCTGCTAAATAAATTAATTAAGTAACCTAGGATAATTACTAAAGTATCCCTAAGTTATTAGGACCATAACCAACCTTTTGGACAATCCTAGGTTAGGTACTAGGTTGTCTCTTTAACTAGTTACTAGGTTGGTGTCACCCAATTTAACTCTTAGGTTGTCGGGTGTACTAATTAGTTTATTTCAATTTTTCCTAGATTATTTAGTTAGTTAGGGTAGCAGGTTAGAGTCTATAATTAGTTAGAGAGCTAGGACCCACATGGGTGAACCCATGTGCACGCCTCCCCCCCCCCAACTACCCTAACCAAATTCGGTTAGGGTGGTCCTCTCTTGGTCGATTCCCACATGCTTTGTCCATGTGCTTGCACATGGGTTGGTTTTACTTTACTAACTAACTATTCTTGATGTCCTAGTTGGAATACTTACTTATTGTCCCAAGGAGCCTCACCATGTCCTTCGGCACTACTTATTTTACATGATCATTTTAAATGGTCATGTGCTATGGTAAAGTCAAAAAATTTAGCTTAGAGTCTTCATTGCAGGTACATTTCTTAAACAAGCTCATTAATACTTAGAAAAATTGGTTCACACCCTTTAATTCAATATTTTCTAATGCGCCCAATATTTTGCTTATTTGGGTATTATATAGAAATTGGCTTATACCCCATAGCCAATTTTCTATACTTTGCCCAATATTTCTAAATATTGGGCATTGGAATGCCTATATATCCATTCATAAAGACCTATTGGGCTCTTTACTAGACATATAATTTTCTGGAATGTTACATTATCCCCCCTTAGGAACATTTGTCCCCGAATGACACTACACATCATTTTTAATATAAAGAGGGTGATTTTCGAAAACACTTTAACATGCTTGAAACTTTACTCTTTGTAAAATTCTTATTCACACTTACTCTGGATGATACTTATTACTCAAGCTTATCTGAAGCTTCATATTTGAGATTGAGGAACTTCCTTCTCAATCAAACTTAACTTAATGCACATCACAACTCATGCAACACAAAAATCATGTCTACGCTATACAAAAACAGCAACATGAATGCAAGCATGAACTCATTTTAACTCAAATAGTGTAGGTGTAAGACAAACATTTATCGACTTAGAACACCAAAACCGCCTAATGCACTAAGATTTAGAGTTTCATTAACGAAATCGGACTAAGGAAGAGTATATCTACCCTAAAGAACTGAACAATTGAGGGTAACGTGATCTCGTATCGGCCTTGACCTCCCTCAACAAGGTGGTTCCTCCATAACACCTTTACGGTGAAAAACTCCTTGTTCCTCAACCGTTTAACTTGGCGATCTAAAATTTCAACGGAAACCTCTTCGTAAGAAAGGTTCTCATCAGTTCCTAACCCCTTAGATAACATCTTGTTGGCTTTAAGTTTAGAAACTATTTGGCTTGTTGGATTTGAACCATGCCCTTCCCATGTCAACTCTAACTCATTTGGAAATTGAAACCTCACTACCCTGTTTCGACAGTCTATTGTAGAATAACACTTATGGAGCCAATCCATACCCAAAATTATATCAAATTCAAGCATGATTATTTCTATTAGGTCGGCATAGGTGACTCTATCAAGAATAGTTATTGGGCAATCTCTCTATACTCTTTCAGATCTAATGTTGTCTCCTCTTGCAAAGACTAGAACTTCAGTCTGGAGCCTTAGACCACTCGGCCATCCTAACCTATATCTTGTTCCATACCTGAGCCACATCCTTTGAGCTGGTATGCAACCAACTAAGATTTCTACTCTTCATTAACACTATAGCATGCATTAGAACCTACCCTGCACTCACCTCCATGAAAACGGTCACACTTACCGCACACTCTAGCAGTTGGGGCTTGAGGAGGAGCTTGGTTTCCCCCAACAGCTGCTTCTCCAACTCTCTTGCCTGCGTTTCTTCTTGTGTTCACGCACACACAATAAGGAAATTAGATCCTAGAGTGACACAAAATGTCAAAGCTCAGGACAGCACGATAAAGAGTAGAAGAAGGTAAATTTTCTAACATTCTATAGTCTCTAAGTCATGATTGTGACGCGCTTCACAACCATAAGTTAGAAAATACGTAATGTGGTTGTTTTGATCTTTAGTTCCTAGGTAATTTAACCTCAGGGTCTAATACCAAGTTTGTTACGACCCAAATTCTGGAATCTGGATTGCCACCGGCATCGTTGACCTCTCAAAGGTCGCGGACAAGCCTCTTCTTGCATTCATCACATTCATATGGTTAATTTTAGCGAAAAACTTAAACAATTTTATAAGTATGAAGTTTAAATACTCTTCATATAGTTAATACTTAATTGCATCATATACTAAGCTCAACGTAAATGAAACAACCATCTATCAGAAGAATCAATTTGAAATAGAAGATGAATATATCGTAAATAGTTTGCCAAACACTGCCTTATTACAAAGCTTCGAAATAAAAATAAGAAAGAAACGTTAGGGACAACATCCACTAGCTATGTTTAAAACTAAGGCTACACTAAAACTGTAGAATCCTCAAAATCAAGAGAACCTACCAAATGGTTTGGAGAACGCTGATGTCCAAACCGCTGCAAGAGTCTTCAATCTGTCGTTTGACCTGCACCTATAAAAGTAGTAAATTTTATATGGTTAGTACACCACTTGTACTAAGTATGGGTGTATGCACACATACACATAAAGCTATGCATGATTAATGAAAGTTCTTCCTAATCAACATGTCATTTCTAGAAAGTCTAGTCATTAGACTTTCCTAATTCGTTAGTTGTGAATTGTGGTATGAATATGATGTATTTTAATGCATTCAAAGCACACAACTCATTTTTTATATGATTACAAGACATTAGTATCATCAACATAATTTTAGAACCACTCTTGCGAAGATTTGAAAAATTGCTCTTCCTAACCCGAGAGCTCATCTCTCTATACTTAGTTTTATTTTCAATCTTTTTCTTCTTGTTGTTGTGTAATTCAATAATTCTTATAGTCTATGTTTAACTTACAAGTGCAATGATTCATTGTAGTCTCATACCCACAATGAATCGATGTAAGCAATCCAAGTACTAAGGACTGAATTCCCTACTTTATACTGAGTCATTCTTTACACTATGTATTCATTAACATTTCATAAGCCATTCTCTAAGGGCTATTCCATCTATTTCATTACTTTCATCTTAGGGAAGTTACGAGGTATTTAGTTAACATTATGTTTCTACTTCCCTTTATTGGCACCATATAAGAAGTCACTATAGGCCAATCTTATTTGGCTTGGCCCATTATTTGCTGAAACTTTATGAGTGTGATATTGGCAATTGACATTATTAAGCTCTTCTTCATTGCACACTTTGAACATACGTTGAATCATCATCATTCGTTCTCACTTTCATAGTGACATCATTAGGAATAAGATCACGCGAGCTTAACATGAAATCCAGTGTCTTCCCCACACTGAAAAGAGGTGATTCACTGGTTAAAATGAGTCTAGATCATGTGAGCTACTCATGAAATCCGGTGTCTTTCCTACACCGAAAAGGGGTGATTCCCGACTAAGGCGAATCCATCTCAAGTGTTCACTCCACACCGAAAGGAGTGGCTCATGGCTATAGTGAACCAAGAACATGTCATGAGCATCAACCGACATAGATAATGTGAGCTGGTGTCTTCCCCACACCGAAAAGAGGTGGAATCACCGGTCAAATTGAAATCGAACATACCTAGCTCAATTTGGTGGAAACCACTGGCTAGTTCCTGGGCTAGACATAGTTCGAAGACTAGGGACTTAATGAGACTACTTATCCACCTCGGTGGTAGCCTCGTCTCATGAGACTTACACATGCAAGCACATGCTCACAACTAGTCTATCAGTGTTGTGCTCACTTTCATTATCTTCTTTATCTGTTAGAGTTGACTCAAGCATTATGGAAGTTTGATTCTAGATTGAGATTTATTTACTCTTTTGGTGACTTGTCATCCTTACTTTACATTTATGAAATGTGAATTGTCCTTATATATCATCCTTACTTTACATTGATGAAAGGCGAATTGTCCTTACATATCATCCTTAGGTGTTAATGAGACTAGTCTCACACATTCTAACACCTTCATTCGTGAGTATTCTTTTAACATAGTAGCTTAGGTGTAAGTAAGACTTGTCTCACTTCCTTTAACACTCTATTATGGTCACTTAAATAATTTAGACCTCTTTAATTAGTTATAACTCATGTTACTTCCTTACTTTAGTGTAGTAGCTTCAATTCATTATTTATGGACGATGAGCACTTCTTTCAATGAGTTACATATGTTCATAGTTCATTCTTTTAGAGAATGTTGGAGTTGTCCCAATAAATGGCATGCCCTTGGTTATGGATTCATCGAATTTACTTTAGAAATGCTTATAATATCATTTGATACTCTAACTACACAAGATTGACATATGATTTGTATTGGCATAAACATTTGGGTAAAGATTACACAACCATCTTTGTTGGCATAGGCCGATTTTACATTCTTTCATGCTTTGTTGGATATGTATTTTTTTCATTAGCCAATCTTTTTAGTCATTTAAAACATAAATTTATATCCATTTACATTCATTGAATTACTTGGGTTATCATTTCAATTTTTTGGCTATATGAGAGTGGCATAAGATAAATATTGGCATAAGCAATTGGCTATAGACTTCATAACCTTCTTTATTAGCATGAGTCAAAGTTTCATTAAATCATAATCAATTTGGTATACATTATTCATTTAACGAACACAACATCATCAACAAGTCACATTAACAGTAGGTATGCACAACAAACCGTAATCATTTCTTACTTAACATTTTCGGACACATCTTAACATAGTATCATTCTTTTAACCAATCTCTGTTCATGACATTAGGATAACGTTTTTATGACATATTGGACAACATCATATTAATATTTGATGAATTTAACACCTTCATAACGTCATAATAACAGAAATACAACATTCGGACAAACACATCAACACTTAAACAATTACGGGTGTAACTAACACATCGTCGATTCATGATTCACGTTTTAAGCACTTAACTTTATACGTTCAAAACTTCATAGGTTAATCGAAATTCATAATTCAAGAACCAACATGATCTCTAACCTATTCAACATGGAATCTAAAAGGATACTAGGGACAAGAGAGTTTGACGAGAATACGAGAACAACCCTAGTTTTCAAGATCTTTGAATCGTTGGAAAGAATGTTCTCTTGGAGAAAGAAGTCTATGAGAGAAACTCATACCTTAAGTATAACATAATCTATGAAGACCACATTGAACGAAAACTTGGAGAAACCTTGAAATCCTTAGAACGTCTATGAACTTTCTGCCTCTTTCGTTCGTTCGTTTTAGCGCTGTGTTCTCTGAGTGTTTGATCGTGAGTTTTAGGTTTAGGATCTGATCTTGAATCATTCAACTAAGGCTTAATAAGGTTATTAAATAAATTAATTAATTAATTACTAAAAAGCCCCTCCTAGATTGACTAGAACTAGGAAAACACAACACTTAGTCAAATCTAAAATTTTTCCTAAGAATCTCGTTTTGACCCCTTTAAATTAATTAATAAATGGATAATTTAACTAATTAAAGGGACCTAGGATAATCACTAAAGTACCCCTAAGTCATTGGAACCATAACTAACCCTTTTGGACCATCCTAGGTTAAATACTAGGATGTTTCTTGAGCTATACAAGGGTAACTACTAAAGTATCCCTAAGTTGCTAGGACCATAACCAACCTTTTGGACAATCCTAGGTTAGGTACTAGGTTGTCTCTTTAACTAGTTAGTAGGTTGGTGTCACCCAATTTAAGTCTTAGGTTGTCGGGTGCACTACTTAGTTTATTTCGGTTTTTCCTAGGTTAGTTAGTTAGTTAGGGCAGCAGGTTAGAGTCTATAATTAGTTAGAGAGCTAGGCCCCACATGGGTGAACCCATGTGCACGTCTGCCCCGCCTCCCTAACTACCCTAACCAAATTCGGTTAGGGTGGTCTCCTCTTGGCCGATTCCCACATGCTTTGGCCATGTTCTTGCACATGGGTTGGTTGTACTTTCCTAACTAACTATTTATCATGTCCTATTTGGAATATTTACTTATTATCACTAGGACCCTCACCATGTCCTTGGGCACAGCTTAATTTACATGATCATTTTAAATGGTCATGTGCTATGGTACAAGGCTTGACACTTCGATGCCTAGTACATATTGTGTGTAATATAAAGTCAAAAAATGTAGCTAGGGTGTTCATTGCAGGTATATTTCTTAAACAAGCTCATTAATACTTAGAAAAATTGGCTAACACCCTTTAAGCCAATATTTTCTAATATGCCCAACATTTTGCTTATTTGGGTATTATATAGAAATTGACTAATACCCCTTAGCCAATTTTCTATACTATGTCCAATATTTCTCAATATTGGGCATTGAAATGCCTATGTATCTCCAATATGCATTCTTAAAAACCTATTTGGCTCTTCACTAGACATGTAATTTTTCGGAATGTTACATATTGTGTACCACACTAATGATCAAGAGGATACCATGTATTTAGAGAAGGTTACAATTCTTTCATCACCTAGATCATGCGATCTAGTTAAATGATAGGAAATTTCTTTTAAGTCACACTCTGCTTAGTGTCAGATGAAAAAGTATTTTCAATTTTTTTTATCAAGATATGTATGTAAGGATTCACCTTATTATTATTATATTCTTTCTTCTTTTTTCACGCGACTTAATGTTAGAGTGAAAATATCAAAGGGATTATACATAACTAAAATACTAAGAGTAGAAGGGGATATAGTGTCACTTATTTGTCACGAGGAAGTAAGTGGTTACTTTTTCTGCATTGAAAAATATTGCATGAGTTAGATATATATATATATATATATATATATATATATATATGAAATGCAGTTCATAGTTAGGGTATGACTCTTCTAAGTAATAATAGAAGGAATTGGATAATTCACATAGGTACTAACTATCTGGTGAATTAAGCTGATATAAGTATATATGGGCCTCTCCTATAGTTTATTTGTTTATAAGATTAAAGTGTTACATATCTTACATGATAACTATTACTTGTTGTTTAGTTCGTAAGTTGCTATTACATATTATTTTCTTTTCTTATCCTCAAGATTGTTTGCTATGATATTTGTATTGTAAATAATTTTTTCATGAGAGATGTACTATGTTAAATCAAATTTAAATATGTTGTCAGTTCTATAGAAAATTTCTACTTTATATATACCTATCGATTAGATATGTTATAGATTATAAATCATGATTAAGACGGTTTCATTGATCATGACATTAAATGCCTATAAGAGTAAGTCGTCGAGTGTAAGTGAGTGTGTGCACGCGTGCGCATGTGTGTGCGTGTGCTTGTGTGTGTGCATATGTGTGTGAGATTCGCCTGTAACGATAACATCATTCTAAAGAGACATGTTCTTTCTAAAAAGACGTTATTTTTCTCAAAAGACACAACATTCGAAAATGACATGTGTAAACAAAAGTGTTCACACCATTGTCGAACAGATGCATTTCTTGCTTCAAGTGGCTATATATAGAGATGTTTTCTTTCTCCTTTTTCAGCATAGAAAATGTTTCCTTTCTACATACATTTTCTTACATAAACCAAATTATTGATCAACTTCGTCTGTGTGTAAATTGGAGGTACAACTGTTTCTCTAATAGTTAACCCGTTTTATTTTGGGAGGAATTAATCTATAACATTAGGTATTTGAGGGGATTAAATTTCTTAAGAAAACACAGTGATTTCTGTGGACTCAAATTGGTATTTATGTTTGTTTCATCTATTTTTTGTTTATATTTTTGCTAACCTACATGCAGTGTATAACAACCTTAAGAAAATGAAATTTTAGTTTGAGGTTTTTGGAAATTAAAAAATTTATGGTTCTTTACCCTGTTTGAATTTTTAAAATTCATTCGAATAACAATTAAAAGAACATAAGCTTTATCCTTAATCAGAAACAAACTTGTGTAAGGATAGTAACCAAACCAAAAGTAATGGCTTCCTAGAGGATTGAGCAGGTGATAAGATGATTTTTTAAAAATTAATTGGTGAAATTATTAGTTGTTGAAGTCAAGGTTTTGAAAAACTCTGTTGGAACTCGCTTCAAGGCCCGTCCTAAGGTGGGACTCTCGCAAAATGCCCCAAGACTCAAGTTTTGGGCTTAGTACTGTAAGACTTACGCTTTAAGCGCTGAACTCTACGCGCTTAGCACGCCCAACATTTTAGGCTTGTCTGACACATCTTGCACAAATTATGTGTTAAAACCTTTAGTTAACATTATTGATTCTCATAATTCTTGAATAATTGAATGATACATAATAATTTTTTATCAACATGTAGAGATAAGAGGATTGAGAACAACTCAAATAACAAGTTTTAGTATCACATCTTTTCTATTAAGTAACAATGTGAAAGTAATTATATGTTATGTAACATTTCTTTTATAAATACGTGGCCAAATTCTATATTTTCACTTATCATTGGTGTTCATGATTGTTATGTCTCAAAATTATTATATTTTACTTAGCTATTTGAAAGTAATTTCGTAATTTTTATTCATAATAAAGTGATTTTTTTCTTATAATACTAGTAAGACTATTAATTATTTTTCTTTTAATGGGGTAAATCGTATAATATGTAAATTTTATTTTTGAGAAATAATGATTATTTTATTATTTGATAATTACGGCATTAGATTATTTATACTTGTATAATAATGTTGGAACTTTTATTTTCTAGTAGTCTATTTAATCATACTTGTAATTGTTTCAAACTATTGATATTTTTTTTTTTATTTTGTGTTATTATATTATTATATTATATTATTATATTATAATATAAACTAAATATTTAAAGATACATAGGGTTTACGCTCTATTTCTCGAGATTTATGCTTCGCCCTATACTAAATAAAACGTCTCTGTTCACGCTCCACCATTTAAAACACTAGTTGATGGTATAGAAAAAATTAAGCATGTCACTGTCAATTTCAGCACCACCGAAACTCCTTACTAGCAGAGCTAAAAAACTACTATTGATTTACTACAAATCTAGTTAGGAGGTTACTAAAGTATAATCTGGATTTGGTTTAATATCTTAAAGGTTTTCTAATCCAGAACAAACTATTGATTGAGATCTGACATTTTTCTGTACCTGTGGTTGTTGAATATATATTACTCTTTCCGTCTCAATTTCTGTGACACTTTTTGAACTTTGACATTCAAATAAATTTATTTTTATCATAAATTTTTATGTATCTTTTAAATATTTTAAATTATCAATTATTATGACTTATAACTATTTTTACATAGTTTATAAATATACTAATTTTAATTCAAAAAATTTAAAGATTCGATGCGTAAATTCTCAGTTCGAACTTAAGTGATTTAAATGTCGAAAAAATGTAAAGTGCTGTGTAAATTGGTTCGAAGAGAGTATTTTTCACTTAAGTGCAATTAATATTTTTATTTAACTGTGAAGAGGAAAGCGTAAACAATAGTGAACAAATCCATAAATCTGCCCCATTTATTTGTTATTGGGACAGGTTTCGCAATTTCAACAGCCCACTGAAGGAAATGGAGGGATCCATAAATCCGTACTAATACTATCTGCTCTCCTCTAGTAGTAACCTTAACCTCAATAGCTTCGAAAATTTCACTCGAAAAATATATCAACATGTATTGTGTTTCTCAACTTATTGCACTATCAACTGCTTGGTTGTTAGCCCTTTTTGTTGCTCGCAAATACTAAACTAGAAACAGAGAAACTGCTGCACCAAAAGCTTCAGGTGTGTTACCCTTTATAGGTCACCTCCACCTTCTATAACGGCCAGCTTCCCGTTTGTCGAATCCTTGGACTCATGACTGATAAATATGGACCCATTTTTAAACTGCAGCTCGGATTCCATCCAGCTCATGTTGTCAGCAGTTGGGAAATGGTTAAAGATTGCTTAACAGCTGGCAATGACAAAATATTTGCTAGTCGACCAAGCATGGCATTAAGCAAGTACTTAGGCTACAATGGAGTACATTTGAAGTGAATTGCTCTATAAAAGACTTGTACTCAAATAGTAGTGGTAATAATAATAGTGAAGTGAACTTACGTAGTTGGTTTGAGAACATAACGTTCAATATAATCATCAGAATGCTTGTTGGGAAGCGATCTACCGGATGCATCGAGTTAGAGATGAATTTCAAGGAGTCTATAAAGAAAGAGTTGTTCCTGGGTGGAACTTTTGTATTTTCTGATGCAATACCGTGCATTCAATGGATGGATATTGGTGGACACATTAAATCAATGAAACAGACTTACAAAGAAGTTGGATATATAGGTGGTTAAAATAACATATCGATAAAAAAAAAGATTGTGACACTACTAAAAAAACAAAAAACAGTGAATACCGATCTAAAAATTACCGATCTCAAATGATGTCGGTAATTTCCGACCTCCAGAGGTCAGTATTGTTAAAAATAATAAAACTAGATGGTTTTTAGGCAAAATAAGGAGGGAAAAAAATTCCGACCTCAAACGGTAGGAATTTTTCGCGGAAAAAATTAATTACAATAAAAATCGACTTCTTGACGTCGATATTAAATAAAATAAATGAATAAACATATTTTTATTTTGGTATTTTTATTTCATCAATATTCAAATACTGACATCATGAGGTCGGTATTTTTATTTCATCCAAATACTGATATCATGAAGTTGGTATTTCATCTAAATACTGACATCATGAAGTCAGTATTTTTATTTCATCCAAATACCGACCACATGAAGTCGGTATTTTTTCTTCATCCAAATATCGACCTAATAAGGTCTGTATTTTTACTTCATCTAAATGCCGACCTCATGAGATCGGTATCTTTCATCTAAATACCGACCTAATAAGATCGGTATTTTTATTTCATCCATATCCAAAATACCGGTATATGAGGTCGGTATTTTTATTTCATCCAAATACTGACATCATGAAGTCAGTATTTTTATTTCATCCAAATACTGACTTCATGAATTCAGTACTTTTATTTTGTTCAAATACCGACCTCATGAAGTTGGTATTTTTTCTTCATCCAAATACTGACCTCATGAAGTCGGTATTTTTTTTCATCCAAATATCGACCTCATGTGGTCAGTATTTTTACTTCATCTAAATACCGACTTCATGAGATCGATATTTATCTTTCATTTAAATACCGACCTAATGCGGTCGATATTTTTATTTCATCCATATCCAAATATCGAGATCATGAGGTCGGTATTTTTATTTCATCCAAATACTGACATCTTGAAGTCGGTATTTTTATTTCATCAAAATACCGACCTCATGAAAGTCGGTATCTTTTCTTTTTCTAAATATCGACCTCATGAGGTCGAGGATGTTATTTCAGTTAAATACCAACCTCATGAGGACGGTTTTGCGTAAATTAAAAAATAAAAAATATTATAATACCGACTTCCAAAAATCGATAAAATTAAATATCATCCAATTTAATTAGTTTTAATTTAAATATTTATATCGTGCAATTAACTTTAAATAAATCGTACTCTGGATTATGGTTTTATATAAGTTAAAAAATAAACTAATATAATATACCGACCTCTCGATGTCAATATTATTTATTTAATATGATTTCTTTTACTTTTCTTAAAATTTAATGTGCACCGACCTCATGAGATCGGTATTTTTTTGTTATCTAATTCATTTTAATAAAAGCGACATTTGGAGGTTGGTTTGTTTAAAATATTTCTAATAATCATAATTTTTGTTATTTAGCATAATACTAAAATTTCATTTGAAACTTACAACTAATTGTTCAAAAAGTGTAATAATTTTGTATACTTTATCAATAAAAAGTTAGACTTCATGAAAAAATTTAAAAAATATATATAATCCATATTTAGAGTATGAAATACGTTGATATGAATTAGGATATAATTATACTTATATTTCTAGAGTAATGTACAAAAATCTATTAGTCCGTCGTCTAATCGTGAACTTAATATCTCATGTTATGATGTAGAGGTGAAGAGCTAACATATAATCTATTCGAGTATGAAATGCAAGATGGTATTATTATATACCTTCGATCTTGAATGTATGTCAACTGTAGTGATCACTTCCTAATTATGATGACATGTTAATGATACTTCATCTGAGTATGAAAGACGTTAATTAATTATATGTGAAATACATTATCAATTAAATAAATATAGATGATCAATTTAAAGAGATTTATATATTACAATTGATATTGATAAACTTTCGTTGATCAATAAAATTAAATTTATATAATTAGGAGGTGTATAATTTAGATTTATAAAATTAACTAGATGGATAAATTAAAATTATAAAATTAAACTTCTCTCTCTCTCTCTCTCTCTCTCTCTCTCTCTCTCTCTCTATATATATATAATTAACATGATTACTTGTTATTTCACTTACAGTTTAATGTGATACCGGTCTCATGAGGTCGATATTTTTTTATTATATCTAATTACTTTTAATAAAAGCGGCATACAGAGATTGGTTTGTTCACAGTATTTCTATTAATCATAATTTTTGCTATTTAGAATAATATTAAAATTTCATTTGAAACTTACAATTAATTGTTCAAAAAGTTTAACAATTTTGTATACTTTTATAAATAACAAGTTAGACTCCATGGAATGAATAAAAAAATATCTATAATTTATAGTTAGAGTATGAAACTACATTGTTATGAATTAGGATATAATATAATTAAACTTATATTTCTAGAGTAATATACAAATCATATTAGTCCGTCGTCTAATCGTGAACTTCGAATATGAAATACGACATAGTATTATTATATACTTTCGATCTTGAGCGTATGTCAAGTGTAGTGATCACTTTCTAATTATGATGACATGTAAAGGATACTTCATCTAAGTATGAAATACATTGAGTAATTATGTATGAAATACATCATCAATGAAAGAAATATCGATGATCAATTTAAGGCGAGATTTATATATTATATTTGATTTTATATAATTAGGAGGAATATAATTTAAATTTATAAAATTAACTTGATCGACAAATTAAATTTATCAAATTAAACTTATATATATATATATATATATATATATATATATATATAGAAAA
>NC_028645.1:19430144-19431044 GCF_001406875.1 Solanum pennellii | reverse complement strand
AAACGGCGAATCCGCTCTTGTGGACTGAAGCAAAGTTGGGTGGCATACCTGGATAGTGCACGAAACTTAGCCTCATAAGCAGTAACAGACATCCTGCCTTGCTCTAAGCTTAGGAACTCATCTCTTCTCCTATCCCTCAAAGTCCGGGGTATATACTTCTCCATAAATAAGCAAGCGAATAATTCCCAAGTCATAGGTGGTGCCTGTGCTGGTTGACACTCAACATATGACCGCCACCACATTTTGGCGTTCTCCTGAAACTGATAGGTCACAAACTCAACGCCAAATCGTTCTACTATGCCCATCTTATGTAGCAACTCATGACAATCAACCAGAAAATCATAAGCATCCTCAAATTCAGCACCCTTGAAGACTGGAGGTTTCAACTTCAAGAATTTAGTGAAAATTTCATGCTGATCACTCGTCATTATAGGCCCTGTAGTCAATCGAGGAAACGTGCCTATTTCCAATGAGGCATCCATGCGGGGAGCCACAGCGGCTGCATGTTGTACTCCCGGAACATGAGGTGATGGTGCAGAAAACACTGGAGGTGTTTGGCCCTGGTCAGATAACCCGCTAAGATAAGCAAGAACCTGGTTAATCATCTCTGGGGTAGGTTGGGGTGGTAATTCCTTATCTTGCACTTGCTCATTTTCCCCTTCCTCACCGTCTCTTACTACCTCATCGGTCGGTGGAGGAGTCACTGCCCTAGTACTAGTTGGACCAGGTGTTTGTCCTCTACCTCTAGAGGACGTCCTCCCGCGACCTCTACCACGGCCTCTTGCCACTGCTCCTCTTCGAGCTACAGCCCCAGTGCCTGGCTCAGACGCATCCTGTCTTGCCGGTGTTGGTGTTGACACAGTTGTTGCTCTAGTTCTAACCATCTGCGAAATAGAGTGA
>NC_028645.1:19429295-19430067 GCF_001406875.1 Solanum pennellii | reverse complement strand
TTTCCTAAAGTCCTATAGCCTCTCAAAGAAAAGTAAGGGCGTCCCCCTACCGTTCCTCAAGACTCTACTAGACTCGTTCTTGTGTGATGAGACCAACAAACCTAAAGCTCTGATACCAAGTTTGTCACGAACCAAAACGAGCCGCGAGTGGCACCCACACAAATCTAAACCCCAACGTTTACCAGTATATAACTTTTAAATAACAAAATATAATGCGGAAGACCAAAACTCATTAATATAACCAATTAAATGAACTTCTAAAATATAATCCTTATCATCCCCAAAATCTGGAAGTCATCACATCAAGAACATCTATCCTCAAATTTCTAAGTCTAAGAGTATTTAAGAACTAAAATAAGTAAAACGATGGTCCATGTCCGAACTTCAAAGACATCAAGACGCGAAGAAGAGAATCCAGCCCGAGCTAGGAACAATAGCTCACCCTGAAATCTGACGTGCTGAAGACTGGCTAGAGTTGCGGACGAGACGAAGTCACTGGTGCACTTGCTGCACTCCACAAAACAACAAGAAGAACATAAAAGTAGGGGTCAGTACAAGTACTGAGTAGGTATCATCGGCCAACTCAAAATAGAAAGCAATATATATATGGAATAATAATGCAAAACCGACCACAATACTCAACAGGTGACAATCAACAAGTACAAAAACCATTGACAACAACCTCAAGCAGATCTATGAGGACTCAAGCCTCCACACCATACTCATTCGAGAATTAGATTCTTTGAAATCGAGTATATTAAGTTAATTCAAG
>NC_028645.1:19418243-19426585 GCF_001406875.1 Solanum pennellii | reverse complement strand
TATATATATATATATATACACACACACACACACACACACTGACATATTTAAATTATTATTTTATTTAAATAATATTGAATTCACGATGTTGGTATTTATTAAATATAGATAATTATTTTAATAAATATCGACATTTCGTGATCGATAAATTAATATTCTAAAAAATACTGACATCCCGTGATCAATAAATTAAATACTTCTCTTGAAAAAAAGAATAATATCAAAACCCTAACTCAAATGTATCTCTCTCTCATACCTACCCCTTCACCCGCCTCTCTCTCTTTCCCTCATCTCTTCTCCCCTCGCCCCTCTTTCCTCTCTCCTCCTCCGAATGGATCACCGGCGACCAGCACCCCCGGCGACTCCTCTTTCTCCCTCTCGTCTTCCTCTTCTCCTCTTCCCTCGACCCCTCTCTCTTTCCCCCTCCTCTCTTTTTTTTTCCTCTATCCCCCTCCCATCTCTTATCCATAGCTAACTCCGGCGAGGATCAACAGCCAGCCATCGGCGAGCATCCAGCAGCAGCAGCAGCCACAACTCCGGCAGAACCCCAGGCGGCCAGCAGCTTCAACCAACGACAGCAAGCCAGCAGCTCGGCTAGAGGGCGATAGAAACAACACCAACTGCTCAAGCTGAGGCTCAAATGCCTGTGATTTCATACCAAACGGATCTGTCTAGGTTTTTTTCCCTTTTTATTATTACCTCATAATTTTCTTAATGATGTTCATAAGTTATCAACAGTTTGTTACCCCTTTTTTATTATTACCTCATAATTTTTTGTATTGATGTTCATAATTCTTTAGGACAACCTAAAGGAACTAGTTTTCTGACTTTGGGGGTTGCTACTTTCTGCTTGCGTTTTTGTATGTACATCTCCCTTAAAAGATTTTGATTGAAGTGCTTGAAGTGTTATTAGAATCTCTAGTTGAAAACATATTTCCAAATTTGTTTATTGAAGTGCTTGAAGTACTATTATTATGGTAGAGTTGTAATATTTTTGTTGTTAGTAAATGGTCCTATCATAAAGAAAAAATCATACATCCTCGTGTTTGGGATAAATTAGTAGGTTGGTGGGAATCCATACTTGAGTTGAGCTATTGATGTTAGTGAATCAAATCGAACTATTTTGAAATAAAAATACAAATGACTTAAGAGTATGACTTAATGCCCTACTTGATCTTCTTGTATGTAACATGTCGTGTAAGTAAGTTCAAACTCTATTTTTCTTGTGTTAACTTTTTTACCTCTTTTCGTGCTAGGCAACTCTGGAAGCTCAACATATAAAAAAGTTGATACAACATTATATTGCTTCTTTCATCAAAGTTGGAGATAAGGTTTGGTGATTATAAATCTCTAAAGTTTAAGTACAATTATTTTATATAGTGTGTTTGTATCCACCTACTTCATTTGTATCCATCTTGTGTAGACACTTAGCTTTAAATTTAGAAATAATACATTTTTTAAGGATAAGTATCAATACTAGTTGATCCTATTGATGATTAAATCGATTTTCTTGCAAAATCGGTTTGTGTCCATCTAGTGTTGACACATAGCTTTAAATTTAGATTTAATATATTTGTTAAGCATAAGTACCAACACTAGTTGATCCTATTGATGACAAAATCAATTTTCTTGCAAGATCGGTTTATGTCCATCTAGTGTTGACACTTAGGTTTAAATTTAAATATAATGTATTTGTTAAGCATAAGTACCAACACTAGTTGATCCTATTGATGACAAAATCGATTTTCTTGCAAGATTGATTTGTGTCCATCTACTGTTGATACTTAGCTTTAAATTTAGAAATAATATTTGGTAAGGATAAATATCAACACTAGTTGATCCTATTGATGACTAAATCGATTTTCTTGCAAGATCAATTTGTGTCCATCTAGTGTTAACACTTAGCTTTAAATTTAGATATAATATATTTGTTGAGCATAAGTACCAACACTAGTTGATCCTATTAATGACAAAATTAATTTTCTTGCAAGATCGATTTGTGTCAACCTAGTGTTGGTGAATATAGTGTTAGAAGTAAGTTAAAACTAAACTAATTAGACTTAGAAAATTGTTAAATATTTCAAATAAATTAATGTGATTTAGTTGGTGAATATAATGTTTTAGTTAAGCTAAAACTTAACTAATAAAACTTAGAAAGTCTTTAAGTTCTCACAATACTTAATGTGATTTAGTTGGTCAATATAGTGTTAGAAGTAAGTTAAACCTAAACTAATTAGCCTTAGAAAGTCTTTAAGTTCTCCAAATACTTAATGTGATTTAGTTGGTGAATATCGTGTTAGAAGTAAGTTAAAACTTAACTCATTAGACTTAGAAAGTTGTTAAGTTTTCCAAACAAGTTATGTGATTTCATTGGTGAATAGTGTTAGAAATAAGTTAAAACTTAACTAATTATACTTATAAAGTCATTAAGTTCTCCAAATAATTAATGTGATTTAGTTGGTAAATATATTGTTAGAAATAAGTTAAAACTTAACTAATTAGACTTAAAAGTTGTTATGCTTTCCAAATAAGTAATGTGATTTCGTTGGTGAATATAGTGTTTGGAAGTAAGTTGAAACTTAACTAATAAGACTTAAAAAGTCTTTAAGTTCTCCAAATACTTAATTTGATCTAGCTGGTGAATATAGTGTTAGAAATAAGTTAAAACTTAACTAATTAGACTTAGAGAAATTGTTAAGTTCTTCAAATAAATAATGTTATTTCATTGGTGAACATAGTTTTTGGAAGTAAGTTAAAACTTAACTAATTGGACTTAGAAAATCTTTAAGTTCTCCAAGTCAGTTAATGTAATTTAGTTGATGAATATAGTGTTTTAGTTAAGTTAAAACTTAACTAATTAGCCTTAGAAAGTTTTTAAGTTCTCCAAATACTTAATGTGATTTAGTTGGTGAATAAAATGTTTAGGTTAAGTTATAACTTAACTCATTAGACTTAGAAAGTCTTTAAGTTCTCCAAATAAGTTAATGTGATTTAGTTGGTGAATAAAATGTTTAGGTTAAGTTATAACTTAACTCATTAGACTTAGAAAGTCTTTAAGTTCTCCAAATAAGTTAATGTGATTTAGTTGATGAATATAGTATTTTAGTTAAGTTAAAACGTAACTAATTAGCATTAGAAAGTCTTTAAGTTCTCCAAAAACATAATATGATTTAGTTGGTGAATATAGTGTTAGAAGTAAGTTAAAACTTAACTAATTAGACTTAGAAAGTTGTTCTGTTTCCAAATAAGTAATGTGATTTCGTTGGTGAATATAGTGTTTGGAAGTAAATTCTCCAAATACTTAATATGATTTAGTTGGTGAATATAGTGTTAGAAGTAAGTTAAAACTTAACTAATTAGACTTAGAAAGTTGTTCTGTTTCCAAATAAGTAATGTGATTTCGTTGGTGAATATAGTGTTTGGAAGTAAATTCTCCAAATACTTAATATGATTTAGTTGGTGAATATATAGTTAGAAGTAAGTTAAAACTTAACTAATTAGACTTAGAAAGTTGTTAAGTTTTCCAAATAAGTAATGTGATTTCTTTGGTGAATATAGAGTTTGGAAGTAAGTTAAAACTTAATAAATTAGACTTAGAAATTCTTTAAGTTCTCCAAATACTTAATGTGATTTAGTTGGTGAATATAGTGTTAGAAGTAAGTTAAAACTTAACTAATTAGACTTAGAAAGTTGTTCTGTTTCCAAATAAGTAATGTGATTTCGTTGGTGAATATAGTGTTTGGAAGTAAATTCTCCAAATACTTAATATGATTTAGTTGGTGAATATATAGTTAGAAGTAAGTTAAAACTTAACTAATTAGACTTAGAAAGTTGTTCTGTTTCCAAATAAGTAATGTGATTTCGTTGGTGAATATAGTGTTTGGAAGTAAATTCTCCAAATACTTAATATGATTTAGTTGGTGAATATATAGTTAGAAGTAAGTTAAAACTTAACTAATTAGACTTAGAAAGTTGTTCTGTTTCCAAATAAGTAATGTGATTTCGTTGGTGAATATAGTGTTTGGAAGTAAATTCTCCAAATACTTAATATGATTTAGTTGGTGAATATATAGTTAGAAGTAAGTTAAAACTTAACTAATTAGACTTAGAAAGTTGTTCTGTTTCCAAATAAGTAATGTGATTTCGTTGGTGAATATAGTGTTTGGAAGTAAATTCTCCAAATACTTAATATGATTTAGTTGGTGAATATATAGTTAGAAGTAAGTTAAAACTTAACTAATTAGACTTAGAAAGTTGTTCTGTTTCCAAATAAGTAATGTGATTTCGTTGGTGAATATAGTGTTTGGAAGTAAATTCTCCAAATACTTAATATGATTTAGTTGGTGAATATATAGTTAGAAGTAAGTTAAAACTTAACTAATTAGACTTAGAAAGTTGTTCTGTTTCCAAATAAGTAATGTGATTTCGTTGGTGAATATAGTGTTTGGAAGTAAATTCTCCAAATACTTAATATGATTTAGTTGGTGAATATATAGTTAGAAGTAAGTTAAAACTTAACTAATTAGACTTAGAAAGTTGTTCTGTTTCCAAATAAGTAATGTGATTTCGTTGGTGAATATAGTGTTTGGAAGTAAATTCTCCAAATACTTAATATGATTTAGTTGGTGAATATATAGTTAGAAGTAAGTTAAAACTTAACTAATTAGACTTAGAAAGTTGTTCTGTTTCCAAATAAGTAATGTGATTTCGTTGGTGAATATAGTGTTTGGAAGTAAATTCTCCAAATACTTAATATGATTTAGTTGGTGAATATATAGTTAGAAGTAAGTTAAAACTTAACTAATTAGACTTAGAAAGTTGTTCTGTTTCCAAATAAGTAATGTGATTTCGTTGGTGAATATAGTGTTTGGAAGTAAATTCTCCAAATACTTAATATGATTTAGTTGGTGAATATATAGTTAGAAGTAAGTTAAAACTTAACTAATTAGACTTAGAAAGTTGTTCTGTTTCCAAATAAGTAATGTGATTTCGTTGGTGAATATAGTGTTTGGAAGTAAATTCTCCAAATACTTAATATGATTTAGTTGGTGAATATATAGTTAGAAGTAAGTTAAAACTTAACTAATTAGACTTAGAAAGTTGTTCTGTTTCCAAATAAGTAATGTGATTTCGTTGGTGAATATAGTGTTTGGAAGTAAATTCTCCAAATACTTAATATGATTTAGTTGGTGAATATATAGTTAGAAGTAAGTTAAAACTTAACTAATTAGACTTAGAAAGTTGTTCTGTTTCCAAATAAGTAATGTGATTTCGTTGGTGAATATAGTGTTTGGAAGTAAATTCTCCAAATACTTAATATGATTTAGTTGGTGAATATATAGTTAGAAGTAAGTTAAAACTTAACTAATTAGACTTAGAAAGTTGTTAAGTTTTCCAAATAAGGAATGTGATTTCTTTGGTGAATATAGAGTTTGGAAGTAAGTTAAAACTTAATAAATTAGACTTAGAAATTCTTTAAGTTCTCCAAATACTTAATGTGATTTAGTTGGTGAATATAGTGTTAGAAGTAAGGTAAACCTAAACTAATTAGCCTTAGAAAGTTCTCCAAATACTTAATGTGATTTAGTTGGTCAATATAGTGTTAGAAGTTAGTTAAAACTTAACTATTTAGACTTAGAAAGTTGTTAAGTTTTCCTAACAAGTAATGTGATTTCGTTGGTGAATAGTGTAAAAAGTAAGTTAAAACTTAACTAATTAGACTTAGAAAAATTGTTAAGTTCTTCAAATAAGTTAATGGGATTTAGTTGGTGAATATCGTATTTGAATTAAGTTAAAACTTAACTGATTAGACTAAGAAAGTCTTTAAGTCCTTCTCTAAATAAGTTAATTTGATTTAGTTTATGAATATAGTGTTTTAGTTAAAAACTTAACTAATTAGCCTTAGAAAGTCTTTAAGTTCTCCAAATACTTAATGTGATTTAGTTGGTGAATATAGTGTTAGAAGTAAGTTAAAACTTAACTAATTTGACTTAGAAAAATTGTTAAGTTCTTCAAACAAGTAATGTGATTTCGTTGGTGAATATAGTGTTTCGAAGTTAGTTAAAAATTAACTAATTAGACTTAGAAAGTCTTTAAGTTCTCCAAAAAAGTTAATGTGATATAGTTGATGAATCTAGTGTTTTAGTTAAGTTAAACCTTAACTGATTAGCCTTAGAAAGTCTTTAAATTCTCCAAACACTTAATGTGATTTAGTTGGTGAATATAGTGTTTGAATTAAGTTAAAACTTAGCTAATTAGACTTAGAAGGTCTTTAAGTTCTTCAAATTTTCAACTAACTTTTCTTTATTAATCTGGAAATATTCTTCCTCCATGTCCCGCAAGTAGTGATGATAGAGCTGATTAGGAGGGTGATGAGAGTGATAAGGGTGATAAGGAGAGTGACGGTGATAACGAGTAGTTGTATTTGTTTGACATTTTAGACTTCTATATTTTGGAATTGTTTGATCGTATTTTAGTTTAATTTGAAGATGGATGAAGTTTATTTTGAAATAGTTTAATGTATATTTTGAAAATACTGTGTTGTTTTGGTTGATGAAGTTTATTTTAAAATAGCTAATATGGAATTGTTTGAGTTGGATGAATTTTATTTTGAAATAGCTTATTTGAAATTCTTTGGGTTGTTTTGATATAAATATACAGGTGGGATACTCAAATAGCAGCTCAATGCTGCCAGATTTGTAGCAGAAATACCGACCTTCGGAGTTCGGAATCTAAAAAATAAAAAATAGAAATACCGACCTCCGGAGGTCAGAATCTAAAAAATAAGAAATAAAAATACCGACCTCTGGAGGTCGGAATCTAAATAATAAGAAATAGAAATACCGACCTTCGAATGTCGGAATCTCAAAAATAAGAAATACAAATACCGATCTCCAAAGGTCGAAATCTCAAAAATAAGAAATAAAAATACCGACCTCCGAAGGTCAGAATCTAAAAAATAGAAAATATAAATACAGACCTTCAGAAGTCGGAATCTAAAGAATAAGACATAGAAATACCGACCTCCAGAGGTCGGAATCTAAAAACTAAGAAATAGAAATACCGACCTCGAGAGGTCGGAATAAAAAAAAATAAGAAATGAAAATACCGACCTCAAGAGGTCAGAATCTAAAAAATAGGAAAAAAATACCGACTTTCGGAGATCGGTATTCTAAAATTTGATAATTGAAAATTCTGACCTCCAGAAGACGAAAATAATAAAAATAAAAAATAAACAAATATATTAAACTGACCTTCGGAAGTTGGAAACTAAAATTAAAAATTACCGACATAAACTAAAACTAACCTCCGCAAGTCAGTAAATACCGACCTCCAGAGATCGGAATCAAATAATGACCAAGCTTTTTCTGAATTAAGCTGGGAAGTTGGTTTTGATCGGTATTTCAGGAATAATGATCTCTACGGATTGGTATTTCTAAAACGATATTCACTGTTTTTTTGAGAAATGATTCAAATTCTAGTGGATCAGACCAATCTGATTTTTTTGATGTGATGCTTTCCACTCTTCTTGAGAAAACTTTGGATACGACCGTAATGCACACAGATTTGGTAAGCCATCTTATCTCAACTGTTTTGGTTACTTAAAAGTTTTAGGTAGAACATTATCTTACTATAAAATTAACTTCTAATTTTCTTATGCCAAGAGCAAGAAAAATAGCTTTTTCAAATTTACTATAATGTCATTAATTTTAAATTCTTGTGAAGAAATCAACTAAAAAATAACGATACAAATCACTCAATGAATGTTATCTTACATCTATTTAATCATATATTATATAATAGATTAATAATATTAGAGGTTAATTAACTATTAAAATATAAGTAACTGTTTACTTTCAATTATACTTACAACTTTTTTTTTTGAAAAAAAATAATATAAAGTGATTAATATTTATATTAGAAAGTATATTTTTGATCTTTATTTAACAACATATTAATCTCATCTAATATGTGTACTATTGAATTAAAATAGGCTATTTAATTAATTATTACTTCTGTTTCATGAATTTGGGATGAGATAACAATATATATTATTGTTTAATTATATTATAAGTTAAAATATAATATAATAGCAATCAAAGAATACAAACAAAATATTAAATTAAAGGGAAAAGTTAAATAACAAATCGCTCCTGTTTACGGAGTTCATTTATTGCATGAAACACGTCATTCTAATAAATTAAAGAAAAAAATATATTCAGTGACTATAGAGTAAGATTTGGCGCACCATAATTCATAAAAGTGAGAAATGATGGAAGTAACAAAACAAAGAAAGACGATTGTACTTAATAATTTTATTTACCAAAATATCAACCCCCCCC
>NC_028645.1:19417058-19418177 GCF_001406875.1 Solanum pennellii | reverse complement strand
CCCCCCCTTTTATTATTATTATTATTATTATTATTATTCACCTAATTTTTGTTTTTATTTTCTGTGTAATAATTTATCTTTCACACTTTAAATTTAGTCTGTCACGAAAAGAATGTTATCTTTTAAAATTTTAATTTACACTTATCGAAATTGTTTATAACCTTTCCAATTTCAATTCTCTTAAAGAATTACAAAGTTCAAAAAATCTTTCCTTTCTAATTTTTTTTTTGTTCAATTAAATAAGGCTAAGTAAATGAAAAAGATGATTAGTTTTATTTTGTATGTCCAATTGCTTGGCTAATCATGTCTTATTATTCTGTGACGCAAATACTTATTATGACTACATCCGAGAGCGCTACAGACACATTAATATGGCACTATCTATGCTAATATATGACACCCGCTCATTGAAATTAGACCAGGATGAACTAGATGAGCCAGTAGGAAGAAGTAGATGGATTGAAGAATCCGACATCAAGAACCTTCCCTATTTGCAAGCCATAGTAAAAGAAACATTATGTCTCCACCCACCCGGTCCTTTGGCAGGGCCTCGAGAGTCCATCGAAGACTGTTACGTAGGTAAGTATCATATTAAAAAGGGAACTGGTTTCATTATTAACTCGTGGAAGCTTCAATGAGACTCGAGAATCTGGGAAGATCCGAATGAGAGGTGGTTCTTGAAGGAACATTCAAACATTAATTTTAGAGGAAATTTTTTGAATATATTCTGTTTAGATCTGGAAGAAGAATGTGCCCTGAATGACGTTTGGAATTCAAGTAGTGCATTTGACGCTAGCAAAATTACTTCATGAATTCAATATTTCAATGAAAAGGGAGGAACCAGTAGATTTAAGTGAGGCTTAGGCATTGCCTTACCTAAAGTGAAGCCTCTTCAACCATTTGTTTCTCCCAGAATGGCTCTGGAACTCTACCAAACTCTTTGAACCATTTGAGGGCCTATTGTATGCTTAATACTATCTAATAAGTAATACCTATACAGTGTTTACTATTTTGTCAGACTAAAAAGATAACAAAGTTTGAACCTAAGTTTCAAAACCAAAATGTTAAATTTTGGGATAACTCACTGATTCCTTCATTATATATATATATATATATATA
>NC_028645.1:19361908-19416679 GCF_001406875.1 Solanum pennellii | reverse complement strand
TATATATATATATATATATATAATTTAAAGAGGCTCAAAGGCCCATTTATCAACTAAAAGACTTCCTTCATTGTATTTGATAGTATGATTTTAATGATTTTTTTAGATTATGAAGCAGCACTCTTAGTCTCAATTTTCTATTATTAAAATACTTCAAATATATGATAGAACAATCATTGCTTAAAGACATAAAAATGTACACAATGATATAAATTGTGCTATATGTTGTTGCGAAAAAAACACACTACAAGGAATTTCATTATTAGTGATGAACTATTTAATCACATAAAAATTATATTTCGTCACAAAAATTCCTTTATGACGGAAAATATTAAAATTTCATGTCCCTAAACATGGATTGGTAATATTATGTAAACAAAATTAAGTGTCATGTCACTAAAACTGTTATATTTACCACTATTACGATCCAATTTAGGACCATGATCGACGTTAAGGAGGAGAATCCAAAGCAAGCCTTACCAGAATTCCATAGAAAATCAATCGATCTAGCATTTGGTCCATGAATGGTATTGGAAAAAGATCTATCTCTATCCATGCATTCAATTTGTCGTAGTCCATACATACACTCGAACTTGTAATACGCCTCATCAAAACATGCTCATTTTTCGCATTAGGAACCACATTTATTCTTCCCTTCTTTGGCACACATTGAACCGGAGATACACCAATTGTTATTAACAATCGATAAACTACAAAGCATCTAACCACTTGAAAATTTTTTTCTTTACAACATCTTGCATTGGTGGATATAATTATCTTCTCTGGTTCTCTATATTTGGTGAGCTATCAGGCATGAGCTTGATCTCGTGAGAAATATACCGTTCAAATGCAAATATATTAGAAATCATCCATAAAATCTTCCTTTTGAATCACTTCCACACTGATATCAAAGCCTCTACTTTCACTTCATAAAAATTAGCAGCAATAATGACTAGCAAAGTACCGTTTCATCCCAAGAGCACATACCTCAAATGAGATCCTTTAGCTGCAACTTCAGAGGCTTATAAATAGATGATTTTGCAGGGGATGTTTCTCAATTCTTCAAATCTAGATCAAGCTATTTTGGTGGACGACGAATGTAATCCACCACATCAAGTACAATAGCTAACTCATTATACTTGTCAATGCAATCTCCATCAAAACTCATGATCATGACAACTAATGTTTCAAGAAACCTATGGTTTCTCCTCAACAGTGTAATTCACAAAACTTACCGGTTTAAGATCACTTTGATGCTTCATTGATTTGCTGATATAAAATGTCACATGTTCATTGTTCAATAAGAATTTCACATGCCCTATTTCTATATCAACTAAAGCACGCTCTGTAGTAAGGAATGGTCTTCCAAGATGACGGGCACTTCAAAGTCAATCTCACAATCTAATATCACAAAATCTACCAAAAATATGAACAATTCTGATCTTGGGCATATTTATATGCTCATAATGCTAACTTTGTCCACATTTATGCCTAGTTTGAATTCACAAAGTATGTTTTTAGAGTCGTATTGAGTCATTTATGTATTTTTGAGCTAACTGACATGATTAGTTGTGTTTGAAAACTTATTAGGAGAAATGTGCACAAAAAGGGACAAAGGAAGCAATGTGAAGATTCGAGACAAAAGGAAGCAAGGAATAAGCTTAAAGAAATGCTCCATGGAAATTGTGTGATGCCCTCGTGTCGCGCAAAGGGAGCAGAAAATTAATTCAAGAATGGATATTCGAGCAGAATGCCTCATGTCGCTCGCGCGGCGCGCGAAAGATCCACACACCTTGAACAGGAATGAAGATGTTCGCGCGTCGCTCGCCTGAGGCCTAGAATTGGTCGCTTCGACCTTTAGAATAAATAGGGTTTTATTTTATTTTTATAAATTAATATTTTCTAATTCTCGAACGTGAACAACTTAAGAAAGACGCTTTGAAGTTTTTAGGGTTAATTCTCTATATCGTTCCTTTCAATCTTATTGTGATGATTCGTTACCATTGTAAGATTGATTGTAGGATTATGAGTCGCTAAATACCCTAGTTCTAAGGTGTGGATATAGGATGAATGTAATCTTTTAAGTTGGATTTTGGGTTTAGTATTACTATCCCATGAATCTTTCTTATGTTCTTATTTTTGTTATTTCATGATTGATCACCATAGAAATAAATCTATTGTCCAAATTAAATTTGGGAGAGGAATAAGATGATAGAATGTGGGGCATAATGAGCTTGTTGAACCCTAAATAGCTATGGTTTATACCTCTCTCGTATAGAGATATACCTAGAGACCTCGCTTGGGTCACCATACAGGAAGATAGCTTAATCCTTGATATTTAATCACTCTATCCCTGCTCAACGATGCAGTTAGAGTGTTATCTATTGTAGGCGATTAGAAGTTCGGAGACCATGATCATACATCTAACACTGTGATTCAGTGATTCAATAGTTCAATAAATACTCATTTTAAATGTTATTGATTACATAATCCTGGCAAGATCTGCAACCCTTTATCTTTCCCATCATTGTTTGAAAATAAAGAATTAGAATTATAATAGTTATAATTTAGTTTGCATTAGAAGTAGGTAATAATCAACCTTAAAAAATATATAAATTTCATTTCTGTTGAATTACAAGTTAAAAAATTGATAAGTTCTAATTTTAAGTCCCTGTGGGTACTGATACCCGGCTCTAAAAAACAACCACTTTATTACTTGTACGATCACGTGCACTTGCATGTGTGATTTGACTCCAACAAGTTCTTGGCGCCGCTGCCGGGGATATTAGAATTAGGAAATATTTGATTTTTCTGATATCTGAAGTTGAATGCATGTGTTGACAACTTTATCTTCACATTTCATTATTGTAGGTTGGTTGATACTCCAAACTGGACAACGATCAAGAATTGTCTTCACCTCTCTCAGAACCTGAAAGATTCATACACAAAAAGCAAAGACAAGTTGCATATCCAATCCCTTTGGTCATTGGTGAATTACCATTGCAAGTAACTAAAATGGAGGAAAGAGAACAACAACCTGAAACAATGGCACCTAATGTGATGAAAGTTAGAGATGTGGAGATCCCACGCCCCACAAATGTAACTTCGTGCATTCATAAACCTAAAGCAGAGTACTGGTATTTCACATGAGGATCCTACGGTTAATATTCAGAACTTTTTGGAGATCAGTGATACTTACACTGCAACTAGAGTGAATAAATATTATGTGAGGCTCACTCTATTCCATTTCTCTCTTCTTGGGGAAGCAAAAAGATGGTTGAAATCAGAGCCTGCGAATTCAATTACCACATGGAATGATCTAGTACAGAAGTTCCTCGTTATATTCTTTATATCTGGAAAAAAGGCTAAGTTGAAGAGTGACATTCTAAATTTCAGACAGAAAGGTGGTGAAAACTTGTACCAAGCTTAGGATAGATTCAAATCGATGTTGAGGAGTTTCCCTCATCATCATCAATCTAATGAGGTGTTAGTCCACACCTTCATTGAAGGTTTGGATCCTAACACTATGATTTTGTTGGATTCAGTTGCAGGTGGACAGGCCAGGCCTTAGATAAGATCAATGTTAAATTATACACCTTATTGAACCAGATTTCTCAGGAAAATCCTTAGTCAAATGGAAGTTGACTGAAATCTGCAGTTCATAAAACTGCAGTTTTTATTAGAAGATTGACGCTGTGACTGCTTTGACTGCACAGATTTCTGCCATGCAGAATATGATGAGTACACATTTCAGCAACATGGCATTGGGACAACAACCGTCTCAAGTTAATGCAATTCAACAACCACTGTCTTGGTGTGAGATCTGCGAAGGAAGTGATCACAATGCAGGTATATGTGGTGCAAACCCAGAATGTGTAAGCTTTGTAGGAAATCCTCATAAAGGAGTAGGCCAACAAAATTATGGGAAATCATATAATCCAAGTTGGTGAAACCACCAAAATGTTTCTTGAGATTGGAATCAGAATCAAAGCCAAGGGCAGATTCAGTACAGGCCTCAAACGAATTCACAAGGGTACCAATCACGGGTGCAGAGGAAACAACCTAAACAACAATCTGGGAACATGAGTGTTGAGGAGATTCTAAAGAAGATTATGGCGGATCAAGCTCAATTAGCCGCAGATGTGCGCAACAATCAGTTGGCCACTTAGAACCTGGATAAAAAATTCGTTCACTTTGCTAGTTGCCCACAAGGAGGGTTGCCTATTAACACTTAACAAAATTCTAAACATGTAAATGTTATGAGTACTTGCAGCGGATTGCAATTGGAGGAGTTAGCTCCCAAGAACAACAATACTGAAGCGGTAAGCAAAGAGAGTGGACCAAAACAGGTTAACCAGAAAGAAAATGAAGTAGTTGCTCCCCCTGAAAAAGTGCAACCATTAAAGAGACCACCTCCTCCATTCCTTCATAAGTTCAAAAAACAGAAAGAGGATGAATGTTTTGGCAAGTTCCTTTCTCTTTTGAAACAAGTTCTCATTAACTTGCCTTTGATAGATGTGTTGCAGGGTATACCCAGGTATGCAAAGTATGTGAAGGAGGTTGTGGCGAATAAAAGAAGAATCATAGAATATGAGACACTGGAACTTACTGAAGAGTGCAGCTCCAAGATCTAAAACAAGTTGCCCATTAAACTAAAAGACCCAGGTAGCTTTACTGTGCAAATTACTATAGGTCAAAGTTTCCATGCCCGAGGTTTGTGTGATTTGGGAGAAAGTATAAACTTGATGCCAACTTATCAGTATAAAAACCTAACATTGGTAGTCCCAAACCAACAACCATAATGTTACAATTGCTAGACAGATCTGTAGCAAGACCAGAGGGTGTGGTAGTGCAGGTGAGATCTCTAATTTTCCCATTAGACTTTGTGGTACTAAATTTTGAGCCTCATCCATAAGTTCCATTCATCTTAGGGCAACCTTTCTTAGAAACTGGAAGGGAAATGATAGATGTGGCATCTGGGCAACTCACTATGCGAGCTCATGATAAAGTAGAGATGTTTGATGTGTACAAAGCGTTAAAGATGCCACATGTATATGAGGAGTTGTGATCCATTAAAGTGATAGATCTTGAGGAATAATCTAAGTACATAGCTGCCAAAGATCCTCTAGAGTGAGCGTTGAGGGGGGATGACATTTATGGAGACGCTGAGGCACATGAAATTATGCAATTCTTAGATGTGTCGCTAATAGTAACTTCTGGAGAATGATGAGAGTCATTAAATAAGGTGTTAGGTCCTCCACCTAAGCCCTCCATTGAAGAAGATCCTAAGCTGGAGTTGAAAGAGCTGCCAGTCCACCTCATGTATGCATTTTTTGGTAAAGATAAAACTTTACCAGTTATTTTGTCTGCAGCACTATCTGAAAAACAGGTGGAAGCGACATTGTTGATTCTCAAGAGGAGGAAAGCAACCTTGGGTTGGAAAATGTCTGATATACATGGTATTATCCCAGCTCTGTGTATGAACAAAATATACACGGAGGAAGGGTACAAGGCATGTACACAACATAAGCGGAGGCTAAACCTTGTGATGAAGGATGTGGTTAGAAAAGAAGTGATAAAGTGGCTGGATGCAGGGATAGTATACCCAATATCAGACAGCAAACAGGTAAGTCTGGTGCAGTATGTGCCTAAGAAGGGCGAGATGACAGTAGTAACTAATGATAAGAATGAGTTGATCCCCACTAGAACAGGTACTAGGTGGAGGATATGTATGGACATCAGGAAACCCAATGAAGCCACCATAAAGGACCATTATCTGGTAACCTTCATTAATCAATGTTGGATAGGTTGGTTGTACAAGAGTATTACTATTTCCTTCATGGGTATTCATGTTATAATCAGATAGTCATTGCACCTGAGGATCAAGAGAAGACAACATTCACATGTCCATATGGCACGTATGCGTTTAAATGTATGCCATTTGGTTTTTGCAATGCCCTGCCTACTTTTAAGATATGCATGATGGCAATTTTCCATATGGTGGAAGATTTTGTGGAATTATTTATGGACGACTTCTCTGTGTTTGGTGAGTCTTTTGATCTATGCTGAACTAACCTTGATAGAGTTCTTTATAGGTGTGAGGAGATCAATCTGGTGCTGAACTAGGAGAAGTTTCACTTTCTAGTGAGAGAAGGAATTGTGCTAGGGAACAAGGTATCAAAGAGTGAGTTGGAGGTAGACAAAGCAAAGGTAGAAGTGATTGATAAGCTGCCCCCTCCAATATCTCTAAAAGTAGTGCAAAGCTTACTTGGTCATGTTGGCTTTTTATCACATGCCAAGACCACACCCTAGAAGTTAGGGTACAATCTCAGATTGTAACCGGCATACTCGACCTCTCGGAGGTCTTATACAAGACCTTTCATATCATTCACCGCATAAAAATAGTGAAAAGTAGTGCGGAATAAAAGCTTTTCACAAAACATAATATAGTCTTCAAAATCTCTTTCATATAAAAGTAATAGGAAATACTAAGTCTTAATCTCATCATATTAAGACACAAGAATTCTTGGGACACGGCCCATACTTAAAAATACGAATATAGAAACACTTAGTCTATTACAAAACTTTGAATGAAAACATAAAAGACATATATGCCCTCGAGTCAAGTGAGGACATACTTCAACTTCTCTTGAACGATCTTCTAAGTCCAAGTCTTCACTTCTCAAAAGCTCCTCACTTACCAAGAACTATATAGATAGATAAAAGCATGGAGTTAGTACAACCACATGTACTAAGTATGGCATTATCCATAAAAATCATGAAAAATGGACATTTATTGGAGATATGCATCTTTTCATTTAAAAATCATATTATAATAATAAGAATAATATTTAACAACTTAAGAACACATAAGGAAACATTTAAACAACAAATCATAATTTTTGACCCACTTAACAGTGAGGTACATTCACTGTACACTGACTAAATTCACTATTACAGTGAATTGCTTAAACTTCACTTTAGACACCTTTTAGCATGTAATCTTCCCACTCAAAGCTATCCTAAGACTCACTTAAGCAACACAAAGAGAGACCGCTCATACACCCTCTCTAGTCACGGCCTAAATGATCCCCAAGACTACTTATAATGAGTGACATACACACTTCAAGATATCAAATATATCAACATATAAATAATATGTCATTCTCCTTCCAATGGCTATCAAAAGACCTATTTAAGTAAATCAAGAAGATAACGTCCATAGTGACCTCTTCAAGATTACCTAAACAGTCCTTAAGACTACCTAAAGCTTAGATCATGTCCACAAAATCAACCAACTTTCCTAGCTAGAGTCATCCTCAAGACCTCCAAAGATAAGACATGAAGAGATCATCATTTATGCCCTCTTCACACTTTAGCTAAGGAATGCTTAAGTCACTTTAGATAAGGTACTCATTTATTTACACACTTCTTAACATAAGTCATTAGTTCATTAGTTCATTAAGACTCATACATCACATAAAGGACATTCAAGTAATGGTCTTAGACAAGACCTAGGAACTCCACATAACACCTTCAAAGCCTATTGTGCAATGTTTAGATAGCGTTCCATACCACCACCTAAACCTCATAAACTTCTCCAATGCTAATAGGTATTCCACATGATGAGAATAGGCAATAACCGACATAGACCATGATAGCAAGACATGGAATCCGGAGTTCTATCCTACTCCGATGAGGTTGTTCTTTTTGCCAATGGTAGAACTTGGACACATCTCATGTAAGCACATGGTTAAGGAATATGAAGGGCTTCTTTGTATTATAGTCTCATATTTAAATAGAACTACTTTTCCTTACCATACTCACTCGGTGCTAGCCTTCGTTCTCATAGAGTAATTCACATTAAGGTTCATATAAATGGGTCTCATATCTAGTTCGTGACCCAATTACATTCAACCAACCAAAGCAAGGTCCACTAGGGTATATCTCACTATGGCTACAAGAAACTCATTGAGACTTTCCTAAGGTATGATATGATGCCATTCCAGCCAATCAACTTTAAGTCCATCACTCATTACATGAAGGATACCATTATGGTTAACTACTTCATAATTTATAACCTTACCACTTGGTTCAAGGTTCCACATAAATGACCTTCGTATCATCATGCAAGGTCTCACCTATATTCATTTATTCAAGACTAAGACCCTTTAGGTTCCTAAGTCAAGAAATCACATATTCACAGAAGAATCAAGTAAGGGACCCAAGTCTACCTAAACAAGACACAACATACTTCGATTTAACACAAATGCCTATCTTCCTTTACACTCTTAGGAATGAACCTTAACCTTATCTAGTCAACCTATTCATTACCTTAACATTATCAACCTAACCGTTTTAGACTCATCTAGTCAATTTAGGATCAACCATGTATCAACTCTAAGACTACACACTTAACACATAGCCATAACATAAATTGATTAACTAAATAGTATCAATAGTCTAACACATACTTTCACATACAGGTAGATATGATCACACATCATCAAATCAACTACACAAATAGTCATATAAGTTCAAGTAGTGCCGACAAATCCATGATCATCAATATTCTAGAAAGTAACACCGACAAGGCCATATTAATTCACATAGCACCTCCACCAAAGGTGGACCAAACCAATAATAATATAATTGAAGTATCAATAACATCAAAATAAAGAAAATGGGGCATCATACCTCCACTTCATCATCAACACTTCAATGCAATGCTAATTACTCAATTCGATAACACAAGACCCTTACCGAAGGCCATAACCAACAATTCAACATAAAAACTACAATAATCAATAAACTAGGTTAATTCAATGTATCTTCATCAATTCAACACAACCTATATATCAATTTACTATAATAATTACATCAACGAATAGCCCACAAAAAGCTACATAAGAATTCATCAACATTAGATCAATATTAAGTAACCAAAAACACAGTCAAAATCTAAGGCTCATCCAATTCATGAATTCATAGGTAATTTTATATTGAAATAATCAATACAATATCAATTATATCATAATTCAATGTTTATAAATCATTTATGCAAGAACCCATCGTAGAATCATGAAATTGGACAATTCAACTTTAGAAAACATCTTGAGAATTGGGATCCTTGATGAAACAAGTTTCAAGGATCAAAATCCATACCTCAAGGATGATAATTATTCACTTTTATGAAGAATTTCCATTCAAAACGTTACACCAAGCTGTTTCTTCAATTTCGACTTCAATGGAGTCTTTGAGAGAATTCTAAGGGATTTTGGGGTTTTTATTTGGAAGAATGAAATATCCTAAGTGTTAAACACTTATATACTTGTTAAAAATACCCAATATACCCTTAATAAACCGCCAATACATCTATTTATAAGTGGGGTGAATTTACAATTCACCTCTTGACTTGGAAGCAACCTGCACAGGAAAACAGCTTCCACTGACGACTTTCATCGACGGGGCGTCACCCCACTGACGGGCCGTGCTGGCAACCGTCCATGAGTTCAGAGACTTTACAAGTCTCTCTTACTTCCCCCAGGACAATTCCCAATCGACGACACCCATTGACGCGGCGTCAACAGGCCTACGAGCTGTCGATTGCTCCGTCATTTGGGGTCTGTCTAGGACAGCCTCGCCAACAGGTTTGGGTCCTTCCTTCAAGGACCCTTGGATGGTCCTTGAGGATAATTTCCCAGACGTTTATAACCCAAATATTATCATATATTATTTTAACACCTCTCACATAAATTTCATCCAAAACAAACATATAAAACTCGACGGAACACGCCTAGACGCACAAGGTCACTTCAAGGCATATCTTTCGAACGTCATGGACGTTCTTGGACATTTGACCTCCAAACTTCTCGAAACTCAACAAAATACTTATACATGCTATAATAACTCATTGAAGGACCTTAAAACCTCATGAAACACACATAATCACATAGAATCACATATGAGGCACATAGGTGACTTAGTCGTTGAACGTCTTAGCCGTCCGTTGACGTTTGACTTCCAACTCACCTAATAATTTATCTAATGCCTCTATACAATATATAAGATATATTTAGGACCTTATACCATCCATACCAACATGTTAGGCTCTTGTTAACTTAAGTCATTTTTGGGGTCTTACACTTTTATAGGAGGTTCACGAAGGACTTCTCTAAAACTGCAAGACCCATGTTATTTATTTGAAGAAGGATATGAAATTCTTGTTTGATGACAAATTTTTGGAGACATTAGAAATGCGAAAGAGGAAGCTGATTGAGGCTCCTATTCTTATTTCTCCAATATGGGAACTTCCATTTGATTTGATGTGTGATATAGCTGTTGGAGAAGTATTGGGGCAGAGAAAGAACAAGGTGTTTCACTCCATATACTATTCTAGTAAAACACTAGATGCAACCCAAGCAAACTACACTGTGACTGAGAAGGAGATGTTGGCTTTGGTGTATGCATTTGATAAATTCAGGTCATATTTAGTGGTAACAAAGGTGATAGTCTACGCTGATCATGCGACTAATAGGTATTTATTTAACAAGAAGGATGCAAAATCTATGCTAATTAGGTGAATCCTACTACTGCAAGAGTCTGATATGAAAATAAGAGATAGGAAGGGAACGGAGAACCAAATAGCCAATCATCTATCCCGATTTGAGGACTCATCGCATGTGGTGAATGATTGTAAAATTCGTGAAGAATTCCCTGATGAGCAGTTGTTGGCATTGGACATTGCATAGGTACCACGGTATGCAGATATTGTAAATTTTCTGGTGAGTGGTTTATTTACACCTGGGGAATCAACACATAACTGGCAGAGGATGAAGTATGATACCTGATTTTATATATGGGATGAGTCGTAGCTATTCAATCAAGGTCCAGATCAAATGATGAGGAGGTGTATAGCTGAACAGGAGGCAACACAACTATGGGGAACATCATGGAGGCAAAAGAACGACACACAAGGTATTAAAATCTAGTTTCTCTTGGCCTACTTTATTTTAAATATGATGCTTTGTTTGTGAAAGGTTGTGATCAGTGTCAAAGGATGGGCACCATTTCCAGGATGCATGAGATTCCATTGAACAACATTCTGGAGTGGAGATAGTAGATGTATAGGGGATAAACTTTATGGACATTCCCGTCGTCCCAAGGTAGTCAATACATTCTAGTCGCAGTGGACTACATGTCCAAGTGGGTGGAAGCTGATGCATTACCAACAAATGATTCCAAAGTGGTTGTCAAGTTAATCAAGAAACACATTTTCACTAACTTTGGAATGCCAAAGGAGATAATCAGTGATGGAGGTATACATTTCATCAATAACTCCATTCATAGATTGTTAGCAAAGTATGGGGTAAGGTAGAAAGTGGCAACAAAATATCATCCCTAAACTAGTGGGCCGGTTGAGGTATTGAACAAGGAGGCCAAGCAGATCCTTCAAAAGACTGTGAATGCCCAGAGAAAAGATTGGGCTGACAATGTAGATGACGCCTTATAGGCGTATCGGACTGCTTACAAGACACTAGTAGTGACTTTTCCTTATCGAATGGTGTTTGGAAAAGCTTTTAAATTGACGGTCGAGTTGGAACACAAGGTGTATTGGGAAATAAAGAAATTGAATCTTGATGTCGAGTTAGTCGGCAGGAAAAGGGTCGCACAGTTGCATGAGCTAGAGGATTTTAGGCTTCATGCCTATGAAAATGCGAAGTTATACAAAGATTTAGACTAAAAGGTGGCATGACAAGCATATTGTGTCATGTACCTTCGAGCCTGGTCAACTATTGTTGTTGTTTAATTCCAAATTAAAGTTGTTCTCTGGAAAACTTTGTTCTAAATGGAGTTGTCCATTTGAAATGGTGAGAATGACCCAACATGGTGCAATTAAATTCAGAAACAAGGATAGAAGTTCTACGTTCCTTGTAAATGGTCAAAGGGTCGAGCATTATTTCAAAAAGGATGTGGATCGTGAGCTCGAAGCACTCACACTGGATGATGAGTAAGTCCTGCGATGGTTCATGCCACAACGTTAAATTAGGAGCTTCACTGGAGGCAACTCGTGAATTATTGTAATAAGTAACGAATATTTTGTTTTTGATAGTTCATTTTCAGTAAAAAAAAACAAAAATATACGAGTCATGCCATGACCGAAACTAAGGCGCTAGATGTGAGGCAACCCATCATAGTTCATATGGTGATATTCGGTCTAGAAATACAGAAAAATATTCTTAAGAGGACTAATTGTAGCTCGCGTGTCAAACAATGTGTTCCAGATTTTGCCTCATTGAAGAAATTTGAGGCAAAGCGCCTCGTGAAAGCCCCGCTTTGAGAGGGAAAGATCAAATATGAATGTGACAGTAAAAAGTTTCTACGTCATGAAAATCAACTACCAAGTCATAGCCCCATGTCGCAAGGCTAGGCCTTCATATTCAGTCAACAGGAATTAAAATTCCAGATGACCTTGTATAGCTAGCGCGTCGCGAGGCTAGGTAGTTTTTTGCCTTTTTTTTATTAAATTATATGGTTTTTACCCATTTTAAATAAAATAACCTGACCCCCCCCCCCCACTTTTCCGATTCTAAATCCTAATTTTCCCCTCATTCCTCCCCATTCTCTCAACATTCTCTCGTTCTGTTTTCCCTCTCTTTTTCCCCAAGCATATTTTTTGGTCCTCTTCCCTGTCGCGCGGCTAGGGTTTTTGGTCGCTCGTGTCTTTTTCTTTTCCTCCGCGTAGCCCAGGTATATCTTCATTCAATTTCTATGAATTTTATGCATATGGATTGAGTTTAATAGTTGTAGTGGGTGATTTGTTGATTGGGGAGAGGGAAAATGAAATTTGTGTAATAAGATTACTTGTTTCATGAGACATGGATTGAAATTGTTGTTAGGGTAATTTGGGGGTGCAAGCCCAAAAAATGTTTCTATTACATTATGTGGGTGAGGGAAAATAGTGTGTTGTTTGGCGCGTTTTGTTCGAATTCTTGAGTAGAAACATAATGAGTGGGTTATGGATATGGGTTGTGAGCGTAACCAAAAAGGGGGCTTGTTTGAGGATAAACAAAAATCTTTTTAATTGTTGCTTTTGAATTCTTGAGTAGAAGACACAATTACATGGTATATTATGTGTTAAGTTATAGATGTAGAATTCTTAGGTTGCACCATCTAACTAATTTTGTAGGGCATATTATATTGTAAATATAAGACCAGGTAACACATCTATTGCATATTTAAGTATGTTGTGCTACTGTGGGAAGTATGCGTATCTAATTAGAACTACTATGAACTGAGTTTTGGATGGGGTGTGCACAACACCCATATCTTGTTCTTGGTTGTGCTACTTTGGGGCTGAACTTTGGTATATTTTGCAGGTAATCATGTCTACGTTACAATGCCCCGACAAAGCTTTGGCTCTGCCAATTCAAAAGAAAAGGCCAAGAAGCAGAAATGTTCCACTAGCACCTCGGGCTCCCAAAAGGCAAACAAAATGATACGGAGCCAAGGTTGTGTCGAAAGAAGGAAAAATGCAGTGTAAGAAGCATACAGAGGCTTCGTACTTCTCTTATGCATGCATTGATTGAGATAGCTTAGCTCGTGAGTTCCCGCAAATCTTGAGGCGGATGAGAGAGCTTCAAATGGGGTTTGCATTTGCAGATCTAGATGAATTCAACCTTAACATTGTCCATGATTTCAATGCGAATAGGGTGTCAGAAACACGCTCGCACTATGTCACTGTTCGGGGTAGAAACGTGCCTATCACAACAGCGAGCATCAATTCTATCTTAGACACGTCTAAAGACACGGGCCAATTGAATCTAACCCGGCTGAAAATCCGACCTCCTTACTAGGACATCCAATACTTGCTTTGTGGACCTTAGTCCATGGATCAGTGGACCAAATATAGCAACAAGAGATATCACAAATCTCTTGCTTATGCTCGAAAGCTCCGAGAAACATGGGTTTTGTTAAATGTGGTGATAAACTTCTTGATTCCAGGCACGCACTATACGGACATCACTCTTGACGGGGTATGTATATTGTATGTGCTGATGACGGATATGGAGCTCAACATAGAGGCCATCATTAAATAAACTATGCGGAATACTCGAGTTCACAAGGGCTACATGTATGCATTTGGGGGACTTATTACGAAGAGATGTCATATTTAAGGTGTTCTAGAGGAAATCTTGGATTACATGGCACCACTGTACCCAACAACATTTGATATTACACGTACTAAAGGGCCTGACACTGATTTAGGCCCCACTCTCACCACCACGGAGCGTCACTAAAGAGATGAGTTGATCATGGAAGAATGTATGGTTTGGATATGTTGTGGCACAGTACTGGTGGTAGAGATTCTTGAGATTAACAGGCGTTACCCACTTAATGCTCATCCTAAAGCATTATTGGGTATTGGTTTGGAATTCTGGGAGCCGACTGAGAATGACATCCCGATGGATGAGGAGAACTTACGCACAGGTTCAAATATCAACTTGGATTCTAAAGAAGATATGAACCCAACCCATGCAGGTGAAGATGTCGAGGGTAATGACACCACGGAGGATTTATTAGGGAGTTGTTTACCTTAACCTTTGAACTTGGTTGAAATTTTTTTTGTAATGCACTGGGTACGGTGCTGTTGTATAAATGTGGGTGGTTGTATGTCTTATTGGTGCAATATGTATGAATTTCATGTTTTTGATTTTATTTTGGGTTTCTTGGTAGTTTTTACGATTCTTTTGCCAAGGATAGTCCCTTTGAACCGTACAAAAGTGCAAAAATATTTTGTCAGTAGGATTGAGTCTAAATTCATAAATTGAGTCAAGCGATCGAATGATAGATGTATGAGGACCGTCTTAAGGGCAATTTTGTCATTTGAGTCGTATATTGGATTGTATTAAATCTATAACTCTTAGAAAATCATATATATGAAAGAGAATATTTGAATTGATGTATGAATGCAATGAAATTTTAGGCATGCTACGGAAATATACAACTTAAGCTTAAATGAACCTTGAGTGTAACTTGATTCTGTGCTGAAATTGGTCTTTCTGAATACAAATTGTGCCAAGAGTGGTGAGCTTTGTGATGATATACATGACATGTTTTTGAGTCTAAATCTTGTCTAGGTTGTTATTGTAGTGAAATCTAGGTGTTATTGTGCTTAAAAAGATGACAACAAGCTTTCTTTTCAAATGGTTTAGAAATTTAGCCTGTTCAATATCCCTAGTTGAGCCCACTTGAACCTGTAACCTTAATTTTTTTGGAACACACAGAATAAGCCGAACCCCTTTCATTGATCCCATAATTTTGATCCTGACCCCTAATGTACTGTGTTAGGATGAAAGCTAGAAACAAAGTAAACAAATATAGAGAGGGTGATGAGGCGTAGTTGTGATGGTAAAGGAAAGGAAAAGGTAAGGCAATGCCTCAGGAATAAGAAACTAAGTGGCCCGGGTCCATAGCCCATTCTGCACTTTAATGGAGGGAAACCGAGTTGAAGGTGGCTAACTAAGTGACTACCTTGATGATTGCCCTGGACCTAACAAAAGGGTATTGTGCACCTTAACCCAAGAGAAATATCTAAGTCAAGGGTGGATTTTGTTAAGTGTTGATAAAAAAATTCAATAAAGGAGCAAGAAACCAAATGCAAAGGCTGGTAATACTTGACAAAGAAGATGGCGAATGAAATAGAAAAGTTGTGAATGTAGAGAAAAAGTTGAACATAGTGTAGTAGGGAGGACGAGTCACTATTGTCATCTAAATGAATACTCATTGACCTTGAGCCTACATTACAACCCGAACAAGTCCTTTTAGATTTTGAGCACGATACATCTCATTAGTAGAGATGTACATAATGGAAAATCTTATGGTTCTCAATGCATACATGTGCATTCTATTCTTGAGAATTAGTTGTTTTTTATGCTAAATACTTAAACTATCTTCAATTGTAGCCTGTGTGTATGGATAATTTATTGGCATGAGAGGCACTTGTTGTGGGAAGTAAAGTGATAAGTATTGGTGACATGTTTGATAAGAGTGTTGGCTGCAAAATATTGTCAAAGCATGCACATAATATATGCATATCATGAGGTGAAATGTGTGGATATAATCATGAGAAGATTTATGGGAGAAATGGTTGAAGTATAATCAAATGTAGGGAGTCTAGGTCTAGGAGTTGTGAGTATTTGTTCGAGGATGAACTAAGCTTTAAGTGTGGGGTAGTGATCTTGGGCATATTTATATGCTCGTAATGCTAATTATGTCCGCATTTATGCCTATTTTGAATTCACAAAGTATGTATTTAGAGTCGTATCGATTCAATTATGTATTTATAAGCTAACCGACATGATTAGTTCTGTAGGGAAGCTTATTGGAAGAAATGTGCACAAAAAGGGACAAAGGAAGCAATCTAAGGATTCGAGACAAAAGGAATCAAGGAATAACATGAAAGAAATGCTCCAAGGAAATTGTGTGATGCCCTCGCATCGCGCAAAAGGAGAAGAAAATTAGTTCAAGAATGGATATTTGAGGCAGAACGCGTAGTGTCGCTCGTGCGTCGCACGAAAGAGACACACACCTTGAACGGGAATTTGAAGATGCTCGCGCGTCATGGGCCTGAGGCTCAATTGGCTGTTTGGACCTTCAGTATGAATAGGGTTTTATTTTATTTTTATGAATTATTATTTTCTAATTTTCAAAAGTGAACAACTAAAGAATGTCGCTTTGAAGTTTTTAGGGTTAATTCTCTATCTATTTTCCTTTCAATCTTATTGTAATGATTCATAACCATTGTAAGATTGATTATAGGATTATGAGAACCTAAATACCCTTCTTCTAGGGTTATGTCTACAGGATGAATGTAATCTCTTAAGTTTGATTTTGGGTTCAGTATTACTATCGCATGAATCTCTCTTTTGTTCTTATTTTTTGTATTTCATGCTTGATCACCATAGAAATAAATCTATTGTCCAAAGTGAACTCGGGAGAGGAATAAGAGGATAGATCGTGGGGCATGAAGAGCTTGTTGAACACTAAATAGCTAGGATTGATTTGTCTCTAGGATAGGGATATACCTAGAGACATTGCTTGGGTCACCATATAGGAAGATAACTTAATGCTCGATATTTAATCACTTTATCCCCGCTCAATGATGTAGTTAGAGTGTTATGTATTGTAGGCAAGTAGAGGTTAGGAGACCATGATCATCCATCTAACCATGTGATCCAATGATTCGATAGTTCAATAAATACCCATTTTAAATGATATTGATTAAATGATTCCTGGAAAGAGTTGAAGCCATGGATATTTCCCAAATCATTGTTTGAAAATCAAGAATTAGAATCATAATAGTTATAATTTACTTTGTGTTAGAAGTAGGTAATAATTAACCTTCAAAAATCTACAAATTTTAGTTGTGTTGAATTACAAGTTAGAAAAATTGACAAGTTCTGCTCTTAAGTGCATGTGGGTACTATACCCAGCTCTCTTAAAGAGCCACTTTATTACTTTTACGATCATGTGCACTTTCGTCTATGATTTGACCGCAACAGCTTCCAATTTAACAAGAATATCTTGTAGAACCCCAATTAGTTTCGTCACAGTAACATCAGCCATAAGTAGCCACATTGAAGTCAGTTTGGGAGCTCCTATGCTTAATTTCATGAAGATGGACACCTGCATCGGATTTATGCTAGCACCCAAGTCACATAAGACCTTTGAAAAATTTAACATGCCAATCGTACATGGAATAGTAAAAAATTTGTATCCTTTTTGTTTTGCAGTAACGATCTTTTAGCAATGACACTACAATGATGGAACTTATCATTACCTTCAAAACTAACAACCCTCTTTTTGGTCACAATGTACTTCATCAACAAAGCATATTCGTACATCTATTCTAGTTCTTCAATCAGGGTAACATTTATCGGTAATTGCTTTAGCATGGATATAAACTTGTGATACTTTCCTGCTTTTGTCATTTTAACCAACCTTGTGGGAAGGGAGGCAGAGTTCTTGGAATTGGAATGTCCTTTTGGGTGACTTCAATTTCATTCTCATTCTGATCCTTTGGTTTTTCCACTTCTTCAGCTCCTTTTCCCTTTCAGCACTAGTCCGCACATGAGGGTCAATAGTGTATTTTCCACCCCAATAGTAATTTTTATGCGAAGTCCATCAATCCACAGATTCTAGATAGTATTGCTAGGAAGTATTCCTTCTTGGTGTGGATTTGCAATTGAAGATAGTTGGTTTAGATGCTACTCAATCTGTGTAATTGATATTGCATGTGAATCTACTGTTTCCTTAATACACGATAAACAAGTACACATCTCTTTCACAATGTCATTAGTTCAGTCAAAACTCTTTATCATATTATCAGTTATATCCTTAATAAAGTGATTCAAACCTTAGCTGTGCGGACTTTTTACTTTTGATGCCACACCCATGTTGGATTCTCCATGTATACACTACTTTTGGCGAATACGACATGCACCCATTGAAATTTTGAAGAGTCCGAGCTACATAAATTCAAACTTGATCCTCCATCTCGATTCCATTTGTAGAACATAAGGGCCACTCTTATCGTTTCTATTTTTTATACCCATTCTTGTTGTAGTAGTTGTCATGATTACAGTTCCCGTCATAATTATAGTGCCTTTCAAAATTGTAATTACTGTCGTTTCAAACTTGATTTCCTTGACCTTGACACCAATTATCCTGATTGGATTATCAGGAGTTGGTCCCAGAAACCCCCATCTGATTATTCACATAGTTCACATCCTCCTCATAGACATACTCATCACCTGGTGGTTCTTTATTCTGATAGTTTACTGGATTGACTTTTTCAGCACTTCCACTCACATGTTCAATATTAAGACAACCTCTACTCTCAACTGTGCCATATCTTAACGAATATCATCATTGGACCAATTATATATAGCTTGCATAAAAACGCGTTCTTTTCATTAGGCGATGTTCTAGCGCTCCATACCTTATTATTCTTGGAGATCTTACCAAGTTTTTAACCAATCTTCTGAAATATGTTTTCCCCATAAGATAGTCCAGCAATAGTATCTCGCATAACTTTTCCATTGTCATATAAACCTCCGAAAATATAATCCTTGACCAATTCATAATAAATATAGTGTTTTGGCAGAGTTCTCATGAGACATGTAAAAATTTATACCAAGAATCAAAGTCTAACTCCTTATGTAGAGCCCTGAAGTTTTGAATTTTATCATTGATATTAATTTTTTTTAACATAGGGAAGTATTTCACCAGGAAAACTGTACATAGCTCTGCCCATATGGTAATCGAGTTATATGGGAGCTCAGATAGACACACAGTAGAATCACCATTAAAGTCATCCGGGATGCATCACAGTACACAACCTCATGAATAGAGTTCTTAGTAATGTCCTTTGGTATCACTAATTCCCCAGCAGCGTATGGATATCATGAATAGAGTTTTCGAAGTTACCTAGATTCATTTGTCATTGTCTTCATTGGCGACATCTTGGTATATTTGAAAAATAAGGGTGAGCATATGGACCATTTGAGGGTGATGTTACAAGTGCTTAAGGAACACCAATTATTTGCCAAGTATAGCAAATGTGAGTTTTGGTTGAGGTAGGTGGAATTTCTTGGTCATATCATCTCTAGTAAGGGAGTTGAGGTTGATCCAAGGAAAACCGAGGCGATGAAAAATTGGCCTAGACCATTGAATCCAACAGATATTAGGAGTTTCTTGGGTCTAGTGAGTTATTATCGGAGGTTTGTGGATTATTTTATGTTTATTGCATCTCCCTTGACTACTTTGACCTAAAAGAGTAAGAAGTTTGAGTGGTCGGAGGCATGTGAGAGAAGCTTCCAAATGTTGTAGGATAGGCTTACTTCCGTTCCGATATTGGCCCTACCAGAGGTTACAAAGGGTTTCATGGTATATTCTGATGCATCCTGAGTCGGGTTGGGGTGTGTTATTATGCAAGATGGGAATGTTATAGCCTATGCCTCTAGGCAACTTAAGGTACATGAGAGAAACTATCCAACTCATGACCTTGAATTAGAGGCGTGGTATTTGCTTTAATGATTTGGAGGCATTACTTGTATGGGGGCCATGTGGATGTATATACGAACCATAAAAGTCTTCAATACATATTCACTCAAAAGGAATTGAATCTCCGGCAAAGGAGATGGTTAGAGTTGTTAAAAGACTATGACATGAGTGTTCTCTATCACCCCAGTAAGGCTAATATGGTAGCAGATACTTTGAGTCGTTTGTCCATGGGAAGTGTGTCCCATGTTGAGGAAGCCAAGAGGAACCTAGTGAAGTACGTTCATAGGTTGGCTCGTTTAGGGGTTCGGATTGAAGATTCTCCTATAGGTTGTGTGGTGGTACATAATAACTCTGAATCATCTTTGGTGGTCGAGGTGAAGTCCAAACAACACCTTGATCAAATATTGATGGAGTTGAAGGAATAGGTTCTTGGTAAACTTAATGGATTGTTCTCCTCAGGGGAAAATGGTATCTTGAGGCACCAAGGAATATTGTGTGTTCCCAATGTAGATAATTTGAGGAGTCAAATTCTTGAGGAAGCTCATGGGTCTTGTTACTCCATTCATCCGGGTTCAACAAAGATGTACCATCACCTTAGGGAAGTGCTTTGGTGGGAGGGATTGAAAAAGGACATAGAGGAATTTGTTTCTAAGTGTCCAAATTATCAACAAGTTAAGGACGAACACCAAAAGCCGAGCAATTTGCTTCAAGAAATCCAAACTCCTACTTGGAAGTGGGAAGACACAAAAGCAATGTGACTCTCTATGGGTGAATGTGGATAGGTTGACCAAAATCCGCTCATTTCATTCCCGTCAAGTCTACCTATTCAATGGAAGATTATGCAAGGATCTTCATAGATGAGATTGTGTGTCGCCATGGTATTCCGTTATCCATCATTATCGAATACGGGTGCACAATTCACATCTAGGATTTGGAGGTCATTCCATCAAGGGTTGGGTACCAAGGTGAAGTTAAGTACCTCTTTTCATCCTTAAATGGATGATCAAGCAGAGCGTACTATTGAAACCCTTGAGGATATGCTTAGAGATTGTATCATTTATTTCAAGGGGAATTGGGATAAGCATTTGTCTTTGGTGGAGTTTTCTTACAACAATAGCTACCATTAATCTATATCTATGGCTCCTTATCAAACCTCGTGCGGTAGGAGATCCAATTGGATGGTTTGAAGTGGGTGAGTCTTCACTTTTGGGTCCCGATTTGATTTATAAGACTTTGGAGAAGGTTCATATCATAAAGAACTGGTTGCAAACAACCTATAGCCGGCAAAAGTCTTATGCCGACCATAAGAGAAGGGAATTAGAGTTTGAAGAAGGTGATAAAGTGTACTTGAAAATTTTCCCTATGAAAGGGGTGGTTTGATTTTGCAAGATAGGGAAGTTGAGTCCTCGTTATGTGGGTCCCTATGAAATCTTGCAAAGGGTTGGTAAGGTTGCCTACGAATTGAAACTCCCTAGTGATTTGGCTTCGGTTCATCCGATGTTCCATGTTTCTATGCTTAAGAAGTATATTGGAGATTCCGAGTCTATTATTCCTATTGAGGGCCTTCGTGTAAAGGATAACCTATCCTACGAGGAGGTTCCGGTTGAAATCCTTGATCTTCAAGTGAAGAGGTTGAGGAACAAAGGGGTGGCCCGTAGAAGTGTTATGGAGAAACCACCTAGTTGAGGAAGCAACATCGGAGCCCAAGGCCGACATGAAATCCCGTTATCCTCATCTCTTTCCTAATTAAGGTTAGTTATTCTTGTTAATAATATAAATAATGACTAAATTTGAAGTTGCTAGGATTTTTGGTGAAGATTTGCAAAATGTGCATTTAGATTTTAGCCACAATGCAAGGATCCTCCTCAAGGACCCTTTGGTTGGTAGTTGGGGAGTTGTACCCGGATGTTTCAACTACAAACCAACTCTAATACGTATTAAACACCTTACCACCAAATTTCATCATTTTTTGACTCTTAAAATCTTGTCAAATAAGCTAAGGCATGCTAGCAACTCTTGAACTAGTTTCCGTACGTTTCTCGACGTTTTGATTCTAAAACTTTCTAAATGACTTATATACACTACATTTGACCTTAAAATAGTGTAACAACTCTTAGACACTCTTGTGAGGCTCTATATTAGGCTTTAGACTTTCGGAGTGTTACAGTAGTGGGGGAATAACTATGGCACCGATTGATCCTACAACATCATGATAAACCTTGAAATTAGCAATGCACATCGGGTGCTATCGGATATTGCATTCTCATAGCATTGTCAAACAAGGGGTTATCTATAATGTTTCTAGGCACTTCCACTGCTCCTCGAAGTTTGACTCAAGGCACCTCATCACGATCCTCTCCATTAGTATAATTGTTGAGCCTTAGATTATGACCTGGTCTAGCCATTCTTCCTAGGTTTCTTTTTAATTTGGATCGTCAGGGGTTAGGGGATTGCCTTGACTCCGTGTACTTTACATAGTTTGTGAATAAAACTCGGAGAAACAAACAAAATAAAATGTAAATCAAGAAATAATTGACTAATGTGCAATAACAAAATTAGTCGAATCTAAGGACACCAAAAATTGAAACGCCCAAATTATACCTCCCTAAGGAAGTAAAAGCAGTCATTGCCAAATAAAGAACCAACATAGGTTAGGGTCGATCCCACAAGAAATATGGTCTAGATTTAGGCCAATTTACTATTGATTGTAGTTTTAGTCACAATAATTATGTAAAAGAGGGATGTTGTAACACAAAATAATTGTATATCTATTTAAGTTACAAGTAACCAAGTAAACAAGATTTGTAGTTTTGTAAGATCAATATGATATGAAACTAGGATTTATTTATTCTACATAAGTTCTTAACCAGTAAACCTAACAAAAGTAAACTTTTCTTCAGTTTGACATGCAAAGTCAGTAAGTAAGGTATGTCTAAGTGATTGGTCATCCAAGTACGGAATTTCACCATGGAACTTAGTAAGTCTATGGGTATATACTTCACTAACCCTTGCCCTTGACCCCATATTAGCCCTCATATCTTTAGGTTAGGCTATTCATTATTAGATTATCAACGCTAAATCTCAGTTATTTAATCTCTTTTCCTATTCATTATTTTCTTTTCGGGCAAGTAGGAATAAGACAAGTTCTATTGTTGCGCACCATTAAAAAACATTCAAAATGAAGAGATAAACAAAATATGCATACACTATTCACAAATTACAGAATTATTAGTTTTACATTTTTAATTACTCATGGTTCCCACAATACTAGTTGTGGGTTTAGATACTCATGCTTGGGTGTCACAATTCATAATATGGTTAATAGATTAAATCATGAACTTACAATTAAAGTAAACAAAATTTGGAATCTTGAATTGACGCCCAAAAAGCAATATTATAACAGAAAACTTCAAGAATTAAATGCAAAAATCGGTTGCAAGTTAATTGTCTAAACCATAAGTAAAAGTATCAAATAGTATAACACCAAAAAATAAAAATAAAAAATACAACTAATCTTTATAGAAAATTAAATCCTTTATAGAGTAGGACAAAGAAATCTAGGAAATTCAATTTGGGCAGTCATTTCTATGGTTGACATCTATGACTCATTGGAACTCCCACGGCTCATAGGTACCTTCCGTCCAACAGCTTGAACTTCATAACAACATAAATTTGTACCGGTATGGTCTATTACCCATAGATCATTGTACAACCCATCATGTCTAACAATCATTAATGTACTGGAACTGAAACTCTTTGAACGTTTCTATGACTCAATTGTACAGCTCATCATAGAAGCTAATACAACTCTGCGGTATCTTTCATTATTTTTCGTAGATCCATAATTCTACACTTCAAACTGCGACTCTTTCCTAGATATAGTAGATTATCCCAACACTCGTAAGTTGAGTCGTCAAAACACAAAAATTACTTTTGGGTGCAACTGTTTAGTCCAAATGCTCCGAAACCTAATTTCCTGCAAAATATCATCACATCTACTAAGGAATGATTAAGACACACATAAAATCCCAAGTTTAAAGTATTAAAAGTACCATAACTTCAAAGTGTATCAAAGTATATACTAGACACTTGCGCATATATCAACGACACTAGCGAAATTAGAGACTTTATACCAATTTATTATGACCCAAAATCGCATGTCATAATGGCACCATTGTAGCTAGACCAGCTATCTCTTCTGAAGATCATGAAATGTTGGGGTGGTTTGTCATGTTGGGTCCTCCTAGGTTCACAGGTGTTGTGGGAGAGGATGCATGCCCATGAGTTTCTTGTTAGTGTCCTACAAAGGTTGCATAACCTAGTGTTAGTGGATTCCCACGAGGTTGATTACATTATATTCCAACATAAAGGGTCATTAAAGTAGTGGCATAGGTCCTATATTAAGTGCATAACAGCTGAGTCATTTTCAATGAATTGGGCTCAGTTCTCCAAGGCTTCTTCGAGAAGTATGCACCTTGTAGCCTGAAAGAGAGGTTGCATGATAAGATTACACACTTGACTCAGGGATCATTATTAGTTTCAAAGTATTAGATATGGTTTTATTACTTGGCTATACAGGTGGGAATTCTTATGACACCAATGTTAATGCCACTCGTAAGTTGGTTCATACTTTTCACGGTTTATATTTAGGGTATTAGGGTTATGATAGTTAATTAAGTTAAGTCTAGTTGTCTTAGTAGGCTAGTTCTAATAATAGTTTTTATGAGTGTGATGAGTTTATACACAGATCTAGATATTATCGTATGGATTGACCTTTTTGACAAAACGGTCAACAAGTTCATGCCTTTAAGTTCCAGTGAAGTTTAATAGTAGTGGTCCCCAAAGTACTCAAGGTGGTCCTCCTGAAAGTAGGTCAGGTGGTCCAGCTGGACACAACTATATGTATAGATATGTTTTTTTGAGGAGTCTAGAGATGGATTCATCAAATTTTGTTATCACATGTATGATCTTCATCACCCATCAACATGCATATTCTTTATTTGATTCTGGGGTCTAGATTTTTGTATGTGTCTTCCTATTATACTATGTGATTAGAGGTATTTTGTAGTTAATGTAAGTGCCTATATGTGTACCAAGCTCCATAGGTAATTCCCTTATAGAGAACTAGGTATGTAGATCTTGTGTTGTGACCATCATAGGGTATAATACATGGGTAGATATGATTGTACTAGATATGGTAGATTTTGACTTGATTTTATGCATTGATTTGTTATCTTCTTATCATGTGGTCATTGATTACTTCTCCACGACTGTTATTTTGTGCATGCTTAGTATTCCCTCATCTTATGTGGACCAAAACTAATAGTCATATATAGAGAGGTGTGAACTCTTTTTTGATGATGCACCTGTTGGAAGGGAAGGGATCTCTGCTTATCTTGCTTATGTCTATGCTACTAGTGTAAATAGTCCTCTTCTTGAGTAATTTTTTGTGGTTAGAAAATTTTTTGCTGTGTTTTCTACCGATTTACATGTTACTATCATGTTGATTTTGGGACTGATATTGAGCCATGCATAGGACAAACTTTTATTCTTCCATACAAGAAAACTCTAACTAAGTAGATAGAACTTAAGGATTAACTCTAGGACGTTTTGGGAAATTGGTTCATTAGATCGAGTATATACCAATGGGGGTCTTCCATCTTGTTCATGAAGAATACGAATGGTACCTTATGTAAGTCCATTGACTATAGGCAGCTAAACAAGGTCACCATCAAGAAAAGATATCATATTCTACAAATCGATGGCTTATTAACCATCTTTATGCTACAATAGTGTTCTCTAAGTTTGACTTGATATCGAGCTATCACCAGTTAAGGATTCGGGTGGAGGACACTACTACGACTACCATTAGGCCTCAGTAAAACCATTACAAGTTTATAGTTATGTCTTTTGGGCTGACTAGTACCCGTACCACATTTATGGAGTTGATGAACCAGACGTTCAGGACCTTTTTAAACTCCTTTGTGATAGTTTTTATTGATGTCATTTTGGTCTACCCAGGAGTAGGAAACCGCATGATCAGCACCTAAGATAGTACTCCAGACCTTAAGAAACAATTTGTTGTATTCAAAATTCACTAAGTGTGATTTTTGGCTTGAGGTTGTAGCATTCTTGGGGTATGTAGTGTGAAGGATGATATTATGGTAGATTTGGCAAAGATTGAGGTAGTTCAATCTTGAATCAGGCCTACTTCTCATACTAAGGATCATAGATAATTAGTTTATAGGCTACTATAGAAAGTTTGTGGAGGGTTTTTCTTTGTTTACAACACCTTTGACTAGATTGACTCATAAGAATATTCCCTTCCAATGGTCTGATGTCTGTGTGATGAATATTTTGATGCTCAAGACTTTGTTGAATTTAGTGTCGTTTCTAAGTTATCGAAGGACTATGACATCTCGATCCTTTATCATTTGAGCAAGGCCAATGTGGTAACACATTCCTTGAGAGGCAGTGAGTATGAGGATTTTGGCTTTCTTAGTTGTGTAGGAGATACCTATGGCTTCGTACATCCATTCCATCAAAAACCGAATTGTTAGACTTGATATTTCTAAGCCGGGTTAAGCACTTTCTTATGTGGGGGATAGATCTTCTTTGATGGAAAAGATTCATGCACATAAGTTTTAGGATCTAAGAATGAGGGTGATTCAGGACATAGTGCTTAGAGGTGATGCTAGGGAGACGACTTTATATTTAGAGGGGATCTTGAGGATTCTAGGATGTATTTGTGTCCGAAGAGTCGTTGATTATGCTGGGTTAATTTTATATGAGTCTCATTATTCTAGATATTCAATCAATCTTAGTGCTATGAAGATGTATTGTCATCTAAGGCCTTACTATTAGTTTTGTGGGGTGAAGAAGGACATAATAATAGTTGTGGCTAGGTACTTAAACTGTCAATAAGTGAAGCACGAGCACTATAGACTAATAGTTTGACAAAGTTACTACCTATTTCGCATTGGAAGTTTGAGCGCATATCCATGTACTTAATGGTATGATTACAATATACTTTTCAAGGTTTATATTATATATTTTGGTCATCATAGATTGATTGACAAAGTCAAATCACTTCCTACCATTCAGAAAACCTATCATTCATAGACATTGGTCGAAATTTTTTTATTCGCATGTGGTGCTGGTCTCTATCATATTAGATCATCGTAGTCAGTTCACTCCACACTTCTAGAGGTCTATTAAGAGAGAGTTGGGTAACTAGGTTGATCTGTATACATATTTTCACACTTAGATAGATGGTTAGTTGGAGAGGACTATTCAAGTTTTTGAGGATATGCTACTGGCCTATGTTATTCATTTTGGTGTTTTGTGAGATCAATCTTAGCTTTGGAAGATTTGGTGTATAACAAAAGCTAAAATTCAATTATCAAGATTGCCCCATTTGAGGTATAATATGGTAGGAGGTGATGTTTTCCGGTGGGCTAGTTTTATTCTTTTAAGGTTAGATCATGGGACAACAACTTGTTTAGAGATTCAATAGATAGTTTCTCTGGGATCCTATAGTGACTCTATAATAACATAGTAGGGAGAAAAGCTATGTTGATTGAAGTTTTTGGTTTATAGAGTTTATGATTGGTGATCGAGTATTTATACGGGTGTCACCCATAAAGGGCGTGAGAAGATTTTTTAGGAGGGACAAGCTTAGCCCAGGTCCATCAGCCTATTTGAGATTCTGAGGTGGGAATGAGAGGTGGCTTATGAGATAGACTTACCACCAACTCTTTCTTGTGTTCATCTTACATTCTATGTATCTATGTTGAGATGGTATGTTCCCTATGAGTCTCACTTACTTTAGTGGGATTTGATATAGCTTGTTGAGTCCTTGACATTTGAGGAGGAGCATGTCGCTATATTAGACATGTAGGTTAAGAGTTTATGGTCTAAAGAGATCCTGTCAGTAATTTTTCAATGGAGGTGCCATCCTATTGGGGAGGATACTTGGGTGGCCGATCTTGACATGTGTACCTTGTATCCTAACCTTTTTGAGACTTTGGGTACTTTTTTGTTTTACATTGGAGAAAGAAAGTCCTTTTGGTAAAGGATGTTGTTATGACCCTCATGGTCATTTTGGTGTTTTTGTATATTTTAACTCTTTTTGATCTTCTTGTAGCTTTGTATAGCTTATGTGTTGTATTGGTTTGGGTGGAATGCTTCCCAAGGTGGTTGAGTCAGTTTTTAGTGGCTCTTCCATATGTGATCCTTAAAGTATGAAAGAGTGGACATTAACCTGCATTCAAATATTCTGATGTCAGTTCAGATTCCATTAGTTCTATCAACTTTGGAACGGTCATTTAATTGGTTGAGTGTAATGTTTTGTTTGGGTTTCTAGGTTTTCATTTAGAGTTTGTGCAATTAGGCATATTAGCTTTTGAGTTGTGCTCAAAGTTGACCTTGGTTAACTTTTTGGCTGAACTTATTTGGAATGGAATTATGTTAGTGTAGTTACCTTTGAAATTCATAGTTTGGTCTAGAATGACCTTTGGTTTGGTTTCTGACGCTATCAGGATAAGATTATGGCATTTAGCGATTTGGTTGGTGCTTCTTTTAAAGTATTTACTTTTGTCAACATTTTGATGAGACTACCTTTGTTTGTTTCGTCAATTTTGTTGAGTGTGAGATGTCATTTTGGAGTTTTTAGCACATTTGCTTTGCGTTATTTAGAACAAAAATGATTTTTGAGGGCCCGTTTGAAATTTGAGCTTTATGCTCTAACTTGCTGATGCAGGTTTTGGACCATTTCATATCCGAAATGAACTCCATTTTCGCTCAACTTTTGAGTATGTGATCCTTACCCCTCCTTTCTTCAAGTTTATTTCTGTGAGCTTCTATAATTACTAGTAAGTCGAAACTTTCTTCAGCATTTTAGTGCATGTTTTCTACACCTACTTTATCATATCAACATATGTATAAGTCTAATACATAGCAAATACAACTTCAGAAAAGGGCTCACCATTTCAAGCATAAATCTTAAAGTATCATGTGAAGATTATGTCCATCCAAGAATAAAACGTTCAAATTTAAAACATCTCATCTTCTATAAAACTCCTGCCCAAATGAAAGCAATGAACTTTAGAAACTCTTCTTTAAATACTTGCCATTTTAGCCTTTGGCAGGGGAGGAATTTTTGTTGCAAAGAAAATCGTCCGAAAATTTTTTACACTCACAAGAACATCACTCTTACATTGAATATTGCTTGCAAATATATTTTTTTTGAATCTCCTCTCTATCGCGCTTGACATTGTTTTAAGAACGAGATTAGATTTGAGTTTGATAAGTCCCTAGCCCATTGCACCACACAGGGTAAAATCAGATCTTTCTCACTTCTGACATACATTATTAAGCATCCGTGATTGGGTTAGAAAATAATGATTTAGATATTTCTTGTCCGTAATTATATTACAATGTACTAATAGATTTTGGGTACTGTTTTGGCATAATAAACTCTCTTTAGGTTGTTGAAAATCTAGATCATTATGTATAAATGGACTACAACTCTATGTTCTGCTAGATTTAAAACTATCGCATACTAATGGTTTGTCTTAAAATGAAAAATTCACATTTTGGTTAATTAGAATTAGACATGCTAGCACTTACAGAAATTGTATTTATTAACACATGCTCAACTATGATCGTGAACTATGATTTGCTATAATAACAGTGAAACAATAATCAACCTGGGTCTGACTGCTTGACTCACCAACCTTCAAGTCTTCCTCCATCAGGTCATCTTCCGGAACCAAGCCTTCTGAAAGAAAGCTCATCAGAAAACTCCGTTGACGAGGCCTGTCCCTTCTCCAGCTTCTTGTACTCGCTTTTGCTTCCTGTTGCATTATCTTTAGAGATATATTTATGGGAATGTTTTATATAATTAGTTTTCGGTATAGATGAGAATGTAACATATTCCCAGGGATGATTAATAAAATTTTTGAATGATTATTATCCTCTTTTAGACACTATTAAAGAATCGGAATTCTCCTCTAACTTCTTTCCTCCTTTTGTTTGTTTAGATGAACACCTGAGCTGATGATGTTAACCTCATTCACTGTAGTATATTTTAATAATGACAAATACACTCACTAACAAATTACACGATGTAGGAAAGAAACAAGATAGATATCATGCAAGATTGCAGGAATCACGAAATCAAGTTGAGACTCAGTTGGAAAGGAAAGTAAATATGCTTGCTACAATCGAAAGAATGCACACAAGGAAGCACTCCAGGACCAAGCAATTAAGCTCTCAATTAGAGGAAATCAAATCAAGAATGAATATCAAATCAAGACTCAAGGCCATCAAACAAAGGAAAGAAATGATTTGTCATACACATATCTAATATGGACATGACTCAGCAAATCATCACAAAGAGAATCAAGGATAATGATCAAAGATCCTTGATTCAATCACCCTAGGGTTTCTTACAAGAGCAATCACTATTTAAACCCTCTCAACCGTTAGTGTGAAGTATACAACTTCACTTGAAATTATTTGTAATTTTCTTTCATCTTTGATAAAGCTTTATACACGTGAGTGAACAATTGTTAAAGAAAAAAAGGAAAGATTCTGAGAGTAGATTATACAAGTAGAGGCAGTGTCATGTTTAGAAGATCTGATTTGCACATCAGACAGAATCAAAAGACTACTCATTCTGTAAACCAAGTTGATCGAGCTCTTAAGGAAACCCTTGAAACCCAAGGGGACTAAAATAGGCACCACGTTTGTGATTCGAACCAGTATAAAACTTTATGTGTTCATTTACTTTTCAACATATTACTTCTTTGTATCTGTTGAACTAACTTGCAGGGAAGTAGACTACTACACATAGGAAGTCGACTGAACAGTTATTTTTAATTCAACCCCCCCCCCTCTTTGTTTTCGGATGAGTCCTATAAGTCCTACTTAAGACTCTATGTTGTCGCTAGATCAGTGAACCTGCATTCTCTCTTTATTCCTTGACGTTTGTTCCTCTCGCTCCCTCTTAAAATACATCTGAACATAGGAGGATCAAGAAAACAATCCAAGAATGCAAGCTGACCATTATCGCTTTCTTTCATGTTCAAATGGCTCAAGAGTTGTCAAAACTCGGCAAAATTGCTTTGATGCATTATAATGACTTATTTATCTACATTTTTTTGCTTGTCTGATTCGAAACTAACAATTATTTATTTGGTACCTATTAAGACATGTGGTTAGTATAGAATTATAACTATTTAGGTTTTTCCCCTAACTATAGCAGTAACTATTTCCTCACATATAATATGACACTTCAATTTATTGCTTTAATAGTCACGAGATGGCTTAAATTTTATTTTTGTTAATCTTGTAATGTACTCAAGTGTTTGTTATCAACTTTAGAATTTTTTTTAATCCTTGGGTTTAATAATGCTATTTTCCTAATTCGAAATTACTATGCTATTTTCCTATTTCAAAATTACTATTTATATTATCTTCGAGAAAAGTATATACCCTAAGCCTTTTAGTTTCAGACTTTCTAAAAATGAAGTTTTAAATCTATAATTTTGAGTAAGAAATTTGTTTTATTTTAGTATCTTTTGTTTCAAACTTTCAAATTTTCATGACAGTAACTTTGTTTCCATGGATTTGACAAAACAAGGAATAATTTATTTAAACTTGAATTCGTCCATGTAAGCTATTTTTTAAACATAAAATAATGTACTTTTATTTTATACTTATTTTTTATCCAAACACTCTTTTATATGCTATTATTTTATTGAAACTTAGTCTAATTAATTAATTAAGTCCAGTCGATTTTAACCATTTTTAATGGATCTTAAAGGATGTTCCACCCCTTTCCTTTAGATTAATTGAACCCATACCTAGAATCTCATGTACGACATTAAAATGAAGTTAACTTTAGACAATGACTTTAATCAATTTTAGGTGCCCTAATTAACCGTAATAATTATGTGATGACTCCTTGACATAGTTAATTACCTTAGGAATCACCAAAATGTTGTACACTATTTTTACCCAGTTAAAATAGGGTATAACAATGCTCTGTGAGGATGAGAGGACTTATGGAGCGGGCTATACGTTTATGGAGGATTCATTGAGGGAAAATAGGGAACATGCAACAAATTTGTGACATATTAATTGAAATGAAAAAGGGATCGGGCCATACACCCGTTGCATATGTATGGACTAAAGAGTCCCTCATGGGTTCCGTACTGAGAGACAGCGATTGTGAATCATTAGGACAAATAGGCATCACTCTATGTGACTTTGCACTATGTTCCACTGCACTTCAATTGATTCTTATCAGTTGTGATTATTAAGTGTTATCGTCATTGAAGTGCGATTTGTGATGTTCCATTTGTACTCTGTTGTATTTAAGTGTGAACATCAAAGTAGGGTTGATTGTCTATAGCATGTTATAGTTGTCGAGGTTCAATTGGTGTCGTCGGAGTACTAGTATTCAATATTGCATTACTTATGGCTTCTAGGTTTGATTTTTGAGAAAAATTATTGTTTGGTACTCACTCTCTTTCTTCTACACTTGTGTAGGTAATGAGTTCAAATAATTATATACCCCGTCTTCTCTTCTACTTTGAGTATGGAGAGTTGTGAGGCAATTGATTGTCATTCCGGCAAATACTTCTTACTCCTTTATTATTTTTGTGTTGTTTTAAAAATAATGACATGGAGACTTGTTTTTATTTTGAATCTATTATGATAATTTTGAGGATTGTACACGTGATAACCAGGTGTTAAGAGTATCTTTATTTTATATTCTTTGCGGTATTAAATTTGTATTAATCTTTCATTTTGTTTTTAGTTACGCATTTCCTTTTTTCGTTGGATTTTATGATGACTTGTTTAAGTTACGTCCAAAATCATTCTTTTATTGCATATAAGGTCGTACCAAGTAGGGGTGTACATGACCAGATTGGTTTAGATTTTTCAAATATCAAATCAAACCATTTATGTTGGACTGTTGAATTTATAAATCAAGCCAAACCAATAAAACTCGGGGTTTTCAACTTCAGGTTTTTTCGGGGTTTTTAAGATTTTCGGATTTTTTGGATAAATTTTTCGTACAAACATATAATTTACTCATACTTCAAATATTTCTGTAGTCCTACCAAAATGCAACTATCTACGTTATTTCATAAGAAAATAACCAATAATATAATATGATTAATGACACTGAAATATCCAACAAAAACTAATAATAAAATCGCGTGAAAAAAATATTGCAAATTAATAAGTCATAATGAAATTGATTATAATTTAAAGTACGAAATCGTGCTAAAATAAGTTTAGTAAGTAATAATTACATGACTAAATATTAAAAGAAAGTAAAATTAAATCATGTATTTTAATTGTCTAAATCTATGTAAAACTAAAAAGTAGATATTCAATATTATTGTCATTCTTAGTGTTGAATTGATTTTCTTTTTGCATTAGTATTAATTTTATTTTCTTAAACTTTATTCTAATTAACGACATGTATGGACTATAATCTTTATTAGATCATTAAGAATTCTAACTTCCAAACATGAAATAAATATATTAAAAGATAAAAACTATGATAAATTATAAGAGATATTTAAAAATTATATTAAAATAAAAAATTTTACGTATAAAATAAAATTTTAAAATTATATATATAATGTCGGGTTGGTTTGGTCTCGAGTTGGTTTATTTTTGTTGAAACCAAACCAACCCAAATATAGTCGGATTTTTTTTCCAACACCAAACCAAGTCAAACCAAACCACAAGTCGGTTTTTTTTGGGTTTGACTTGGTTTGCGGTTTGATTCTGTTTTCAGTTCGATTTTGTACACCCCTAGTACCAATTGATTATTAATTGTTAATAGATGTTAAGTTCATTTTTTTACTATGGGAATGATTTTGGATATGAATTAAGGTCATTGAAAACCCCCCATCACAAAGTTGAGATTAAAGTTTTCTGAATGATTGAGTTTCAATAAGGGATTTTAATTAAGTAAACTTAAAACAACCAAATCTCTCAGCACATAACAAATTAGATTGTACATTACCTATCAAATTAAAGGTCTTTTAGTTCTCTTTCCAATGTCACCAAGTGCGCCTCATTTCAAGTTTAGAGTAAAGTTTTATGCCCGTTTTTGTGAAGTCCTATCCGGTAGGTGAAGCTTCACAGCCAGCTATACAAACCTTGAAGTTTCTCGCAGACCTTGAAGCCTTAAACGATCCATGAACTTCCCATTTAAGGCACATTGTTAGTTTTTTAAGCTGGGTTCATTTATGTCTTACACACATGCATTTGGTACTTAAATTACATCGTTTTAACCCCTATTCGAAGCCTAAACCATGAAGTTTTACACATAATTAAGGACTTAGAATGTGTTAATCAATTATTTTACGTTTATTAACACTTAAAGACATTGTATCAAGGTTCCAAGAAGAGAAAAAAAGTTCTTCTAATTTCATTGATTTCTCTAAGAACTTCGTTCTTCCAGGTATGTAAGGTCATCATAGTGTTGTACTAGTTCATCCTCACACCCTGCATTTACTTTCATATCAGTGAAATAGTTACCTAGGATTCTAACCTTAGATTTGAGTATTCTAGAGATGAGTTGATATAAAGTTCTTGAGTTTCTGATTCTTTTTTTAAATTCTATTCTTAATTATTGAATTGCTATATTTTATATATTAAGATTTATAAATTTTTTCGTTCATGTCTATATTTCATCATGAACCCTACGAATTTGGTATTCTTGAGATGTATTGAATCATTGAGTTTTGAGTTCTAAGTACTGAGTTTTCTATATTGTTATTGAGATCCTTGAGTTGATTCATTCAGGTCTACATTTCACCATGAACCATATTTTCAGTTATAAATCTTGAGAATCTTTTAAAGCTAACATTTGTATTTTAAATTGAGTTTTGAAGAAGTAAAGATGAGTTTGAGAAAGAGTATAAGTGAACTAAGAATTTCCCAAATGTTTCATTTTCAGTTGAAGAAAGAGAACACTTTTTTTTTAAAAGTGAAAAGTGTTTTTAGAAATATTGAGTGTAGAGAAGTTATGTGTTAAAGGGGCCCTTTTAAGTGATTATACAAACCAAGAATTTATTTTTACATTGAGCAAAGAAAAATCTTATTTTCTAAATGAGCAATGAGTTTCATAGATATTTTAGAGTACTTGCTGCTTTTAAGAGGATACTTTCAAAAATTATCTCAAACAATAGAAAGAATATATTTTTATATATTTGAGAAAGATTATATATTATTTCTAGTAGGATTGATCACCAATATGGTGAAGAGTTTCACACAACTCAAAACCTCCATAAACCATGTCGTGTAAACATGGGTACATGATTATACTTTTTAGATGAATTCTTAGTTACATCGGGTAAAGCTTAGTGGATCCACTTAGTTAAGAGGTTTGATATCCCAGCATGACATAATACAGTTCTAGCAGCATGGACAAGACTTTGTATCATCAGGGATCTCATAGTGATGGTTTTGGATTAGAGAATCGCCTATAAAATAAAAGTGTATTTTTATGTATCACTTGTTATGTTGAGTTCACAGATGAGTAAGTTTTTTGTTAAACTTTAATTGATTTAGCACCATTGTTTCTTCACATTCAACTTTAGAATAGTGTTTATATGTTGCAATCCTTTCAGTTCAAATATTTGTTAATAACCTATATTACATACTCATACATTCAAATGTATATATGTCATTTGACCTATATCTTTTTATGACATAGATATAGGTGTTTAGGGTTATCAACAAGCACATTGTTGAGATCATTCTTTAATCCAGCTAGCTCTTGATGAGTCTCCTTGAATTACGAAAGACTTCATATTTACTCCCAGTTTAGTTGTTTTGAGGCATCATGGTCTTGTCCCGACACCTATCTTAAACATTAGATGATTCATAGATAGATAAAATTGAAGAATCTTTCAGTATTTACTTTCCCTTGAGATGTTTTTGCAAACTAATATACTTATCTTATTGAGTATTTTATATAAATTTTGAGTTGAATAGTTACTTTAGTTTAAATGTTCAAAATTCTATTTTAATCCGATTTTTGCTTGAATGAGTCTTCCACTAAGTAGCCAGCCAGACCAAAATTTTGCTTGGGGATTTGTAACGATTCTCGAGTGCCGACCACATTCAGGGAATAGACTCAGGACATGGTACACTTGGTATCAGAGCATAATGTTCAAGTGTTCTAGGGTATCTATGAAGTCATGTCAGTAAGATTTTATTTATCATTGTGAGGGCCACACTTCTATAAATGAAAGACTGCTGACATATACGAAAAGTTTTCCTTTTTCATACTTTAAATCATGCAATACAAATGTGTCATAAGAAATTTATTCAAACTCGTGCTAATCTCAAATCCATTGGACTACCCCTCATACTCAAGGTAGTGTCACTGTAAGAAAAAGTCTTCAAAAGTCATAAGACTACATATGGTCTTGAGAGAAGCTCACGATTCAGCCTAAGTGTCGGGATTCAAAAGAATGCACTTTTATTGATATGAATCGTGTGTTCAAGCTAAAAACGAGATGTAATCACAAACTCTCCACTTTAAACATTGTTTCACTTGAGACCCTTATGAGGAAGTATGTTTTAGAGATTTGGTAGTATTTTCATCCGAAAGATAGTATAAGTTATTATACTATCAACACTAGTGTAAAAGTGTCCACAATTAGAAGAAGACATGTAGTGGTATAGTAATCTAACAAAGGAAGATACTGATGAGGCGAACTATGTTGTTGAAATCATACGCCTATTAAGTTACCGATGAGTAACTTTCCCCTATATGGTATATTAAAAAGTGATGACTTTGTGTAGATTTCACGATAGAAGGTAGAGTAAGAGTTACTAGTATGGACGAGTTAGAGTATACTTTAACCAGAAGAGAGTTTATGTCAATATGTCGTTGTGTTAGTGAAGGAAAAATATAGTTGTTGAATAGAAGAACATATTATTCATAATGTGATAGATCTGAATTAGGCTTATGGTTTTTAAGGGAGAAGCCCCATGATATCTAGAGGATTCTAAAACTAATTAAGAAGTGATGTCTAGTGAATGGTTAAATAATACTTTAAGTTGTAAAATGTAATGTGATGATAAATAGTAAGTATGCATACTGAGAGATGATGATTGACTACTTGTCACGAAGGCTAGTGTTTCTTAATTTTATCTAGTAGTCGTAAGTAAGTATAATATCTGAACAATTATATTTATGTATGTGTTTAGTGCTAGACACTAAGCTTGGATTTGAGACTAGTCATGTCATGATAAAAGGATGATAACATGAAAGTGATGGTGTTAGTTATAAGAGTTGATGTAGTAGGTTTGACATAAATAAGGTGAGAAATTAAGGTGTTACTCTTTGATAAGTGTGAATGGTATAAGTGTGGTATTATGACTCATAGATGAGAGCAAGAGAGTGTGTCTAAGTCATTAGATTATCAAGAAAATTAAGAGGTGTACCTGAAATCGTATGTAGTCAGAAGAGTTTCAAAGTAAGTTAATGATTTTTTATGTGTGCCTAGATAGTATAGTTGAGTTTTAAATGCGGAGTAGTCTTAGGTAAGAATTGTTTATGAACCTTAAAAGTTAGGTAAAGCAGATAATATATAGTCAATGTGCATAACAATTATAGAAAGACCTCTATAGGAGCGGAAAGATGTTAGAAAAACTTCTAAGAAATAGGTCTTAGAAAGAATATTAGTACTTGCATATGGAGAGTTCAGTAGCCAATGGATAAGTGTCCTGAGTATTAGAGTCAAGGAAATTTAGATCAGTTTAGAGATGATAAAATAGATCCATAGCTTTAAAGTGTCACCTTCAATCCTAAGGGTGTGATGATAGGATGAGAAACGAAGTCATGTGTTAAGAATCAAATAGTAATGTGTTAAGAATGAGTTAATGTGATATATTGATCCAGTCATACACTAGCGTATTCTTTCAAGTTTAGTGTTTACAATATGCTATTGATGTTTCTAATATTAGAACTGCATTTATCAACTATGCACATACATTAAAGACAATTTTACATCTATGCTTAGTTCCCAAATGAGGGGCAAGGACTTTAGCCCATTGATCTCAATCTTCTTTATAAAGTTATGGATATTTGATAACACTCAATTACACTTCATTCGATTCTATGAGTATGTGATCGCTAACAAGTATAAACCCAACTAAGAGTTGGGGTTGACCCCACATGGAGTGATATGGTAAATAGTTCAATTACCAAGTAAAATGGTGTTCTAATCTTTTGTAGATGTAGATATTTTTGCAACAATAAAGTAAATGAGAAGTTTTTGAAAATAAATGTCAAATGCGGGGATTTGGGTAACCAATTAACAACTACAAATAACTGGTAGTAAACAAGTAAATAGGGTTTCTTGGGAGTGTTATAAATTGAATGCTAATTCCGGGTAATGGGTGATTACTAATTACTCGAAGTCGTTGAATATTGGTGGGTATTCTAGGTCTTGGGTTCAATAGACGTTTCTAAATCAACTATTACCAATCAAGTGAGTTCTTTTGAACCTTGATAATCACAACACAATTAAACAACACATAACATTAGTCAATCTACTTTTTTTCAAGCTAGATTTGGAAGATTGCATTCAAACCCACTTTCTCAAGCTAGATTCGTAACAACACAATCACTACAATAATCAACTAACCATTTAACCCTAACACTTCTTTCTCAAGCAAGGATAAAGTATTAATCTAGAATTGCATTTGCAACTACAATTCCTCAATTAAAACACAAACTATTATTGAATCCACTTCAAATCAATAATAAAATTACTAACTAACAACACCTATTAACTAATTAATGCATTAAAATACATAGTCACGCCGCCAAGAATAGGGTTTTATCAAAACATAATAAAGAACAAGAAATTGTTACTGACAAAGTTCTCTATCAGGTTGGACAACAATCCACAAGTCTCAAATGTTTAAACTGAAGCGAATTCAAACAAATCGTATATCTCTACAAAAATAGTGTATAAACAATATTTAGAATGTTGAATATCAAAAAAACAGATCATGGACAATGTGGGAACACCTTTTCTTCTTTTTAAAATTGCATTTATACGTTCCTTGAATTTCAGCATTGGAGTCATTAGGCTAAGTAAGTCAGGCTTTGCCGACCTGGTCGGCGATACGCCGAGTGCCCCGTCTCATCGTCTTCTTGGCTTGGACTTTTGACTAATTACATTGTAACTTCTGGCGAAGTAAGCCAAGCTCTCCGACCTAGTCGGCGACACTCCAAATGCTCCTATTCTCGCCTTCTTGACATGGATTTGCACCACCTTTATCGGTAACATTTGGTGATCCATATTGGCATCGCCAACCATTTCGGCATCTAACCGATATTCATGTCCTATATCCAATTTGGTTTTGTCCATGGGCTGGCGTATTATAACTTTAGGTGAGCTGAAGGTCCACTCGGCGACTCACCAAGTGGATTTTACGAGTACTAGTTTTGCTTTCCTTCAACTTTCTCATTTTTTCACCTGTTTTTTCCCCGTAGCGTCCTTGCCCTGGTCTTTTTCCTTCATTGCTGCATATTAACGTGTTAACATCCTTTATGAGCATAAAATAGGCATTAAGGACACTAATTCTTTGAATATTAAGCCCGAAATGAGTTGAAATTCTTGCTAATCAATACCCCAACTTAAACTTTTGCTTGTCCTCAAGTAAGACACAAAATCAATTTGTTCAACAGAGATGTCTACGAATAGTGATACTTGAGAATCAACATGAATGCACATGAAATTTTATCTAACCAAGCAATGTTCAATTGTGCACTACAAGTTTCAAATGATGACTAGTCATCATCAGGTCAAGCTCACAATGCTTGCTTCAAATCAAAATTCAAGTTCAACAAGAGTATTTGAATGCCCTCACATCAAGAATGATTTCATGCCTACATAAAGCTAATCAAACTTTAAGAATAAAGGAATAAAAATCAACTCTCACACTCTCAAAGATAAACACATGCGTCGTTCTACCCATATGCTTGCATGTATTTTCTCATCAATGTCAGTCGGCTCATCAAGAGCACCAAGGTCTTTCCAGGCTTGTAACAAGGCTGAAGGTAAATGTATGATTGTTTTAGCTTATTTATTTCTACCTTTATGAAGAATGTCTTGCCTTTCACTTCTTTCTTTTTTATTTAACTCCTTTGGATTTTCACGATCTACCCGAAGTTCTTTCAAGCACAGAGATTCTTGTATGACTCATTAGACATCCCTTTTCTTTTGTCCATGCACAAATTGCATAGCAACATTCTTTTTCAATAGTTTCTTTTGTTGATTTTATTTTTTTAATAAATATAGAGGGGGTTCAATCATTTTTAAGACAATCCTTCAAGGGTAAATTTAACAAAGTTGTTACTCATTTTCTCTCATCAATTTCCATCACACCTTAACTTGACTATCAAAACTAACCAATTCTTCATGAAGGTTTTAGGTGGGGAAGAAAGAGGAAAAATGCCTTCTTGTTTCATACAAAGAAAAGGTTAGTCTCAAATAGTGTCTAGCTAAGTTCACGCTCTCACAAGGTGGTCACAAAAAGGTATAGCAATTTGGTTCCCTCTCCAAAATTTGTGCCTAAGATCAATTCTTTCATTTGTCTACATTAGTCAATAGGACCAATGAGGAAAGTTCTTTGTATCACCAATCACATATTTCAAGGAAATCTCACCACACAAGGCATTCAACACAATCATCAATCAAGACTCTACAAATTGTGCTCTTGTGCAAAGATCTTCACGAGACTCATTTCAAAAATCGTCTAGTCACAATGAGATGCTAAGTGTTCACACATGACATATACAACTCAAATTTGCCTTATTGGAATTAAACAAACATATTGTTAAATCAAGAGCATTACCCAAGTCATTGGTATTGATCACAACTGATACTCAAATGTGCAAGAGAACAACCATAACAATGTAGAGATCATTACACATACCCCCTAATAAATTTAAAGCAGTGCCCTCAATGCAAATACAATGAATGTAACTAACAAGATGGAACAAGGATCATTCAATGAAAATATTAGAGTATAAGAGACTCTTGACTACACGCCCAATCAGCGAGCCGTTACCATATATGTCGAACCATTCGGCAAGTCGCCGGATAGATTTGTCTTGCCAAACTTTATAGAAACATGGAGCAAAAAGGAGAGCTCAATCAGGCTCGCCGAATGGTTCCTGGATGCACCATGAAATCTTGCATCTCACCAAATTTTCCAGAACGAGTTTCAAAGTTGACCCTAACATGCATGGTGCTTTTAGGCAAGCATGGGGTGGTTTGCAATTCACCGAAAGGGTCAGTCCATCAACACTTGCCATTTTTCCATAAGTGAGGGATTCAACCTTCACATTCAACAAACGTTATATAAAAATAGAACGTGGGTTTTCTCCCAAGAAAAGACTTTTTTTAACGTCGGGGCACAACATGGAAATGCTCTCAAGAATCATCCAAATTCACAACTTCAATTACCGAGACATCTAGACACTGTCCAAAATAAAGCTTTAAGCGTTGCCAATTTACTTTGAATGTCGAATCTTCTTTGCCTTCAACCTCAATTGACCCATTTTTGAACACTCAAGTGAACTTGACTGGCCTGACCACTTTTATTTAAGTTTACCCGAGAAGAGTGTCAAACTAGAGTTATAAAGCAAGACAAGATCGCCAACTTTAAAATCTCGTCGAAGGATTTTTGCATCATGCCATTTTTTTAGTTTCTCCTTGTAAAGGGATGAACTTTCAATGCCCTTAGCCGAAACTCCTCCAACCCATGGAGTTGATTGACTCTACCTTCTGAAGTGTCTCCCCAACTAAAGTTTAACACGTTCAATTCCCATAATGCCTTGCGTTCAAGCCGGATTGGTAGGTGACAAGAATTTCCAAATACCAATTAGTATATACCATGCCAATTGGATTCTCGAAAGTAGTGTGATACACCCAGAGAGCAGCATCCATCTTATGAGACCAGTCAGTCCGATTTGCATTGACTGTTTTGGCCAGAATTCCTAGATTTCTCAATTGATATTTCAACTTAGAAACTTGTATGCGGAATATAAAGATTTGAAACTTTATGCTTTACTCCATATTGTTTCGACAACGAATTAAATAGTTAGTTGCAAATATAAGACCCTCAATTACCGAGAATTATACGCGGAGTACCAAACCTTGTGCAAATGTATCGCTCCAAGAATTGAACAACACTCTTCCATTCATTGTTGGGCACAGATCTAGCTTCTACCCATTTAGAAAGATAATCAACCACCACCAAGATATGCATATTTATTAAATATCTCACAAATGATCCCATGAAGTCGATTCCCCATACATCAAACAACTCTACCTCTCAGATTGGATGGAGAGGTAACTCATGATTTCTCGATACTCCATCTTGCTTTTGAAATTAAATAAATTTCTTAACAAGAGAATAAGTATCCTTGTATAGTGATGGCCAATAGTAGCCACTTTAAATCACTCAGGCAGTTGTGCGTACCCCACTATAATGTCAACCAACAAGTGATTCATGGCAAGCATAGAGAATTGGATTTACTTCAACTTTTGGTTAACACCTTCTAATTATATTGTTTGTGTGTTCCTTAAACGGTTTATCCCAAAAGTACCTCTTTACATCTAGCAAGAACTTTTTTTTTGATAAAAAAATGCTTCCTCAATGTCCCCTTCACTTGGATCAATAATATTGGTGTCCAGACGAGATAAGTGATCTGCCACTTGGTTCTCTCACCATTTTCGATCTTTGACCTCGAAATCAATTTCTTGCAAAAAAAAAATCAAACGAATCAAATTTTCTCTTTGCATATTTCTTAGGCATCAAATATAAAATCGCAGCATAACCGTGTATACCACAACTTTATTACCAAACAAATACGCTCTAAATTTCTCAAAAGCATACACCACCACTAGCAATTCCTGTTCACTGACGGTATAATTCTTTTTAGCTACATTCAAGGACTTACTAACATTTAAAAAAATGGATGAAATAGTTTGCCTTTTTTTTGATCAGGAACAGCTCCCAAAGCTACACCACTAGTGTGACACATGAGTTCGAATAGAATACTGAAATCGGGGGCAACAATGATCAAAGCCGACAATATTTTTTCTTTTAAGAACAAAAAATATTTTTTCAAACTTCATCGAAATTCAAAGTTGATTCTTTTTCTAGTAACTTGCAAAAGGGGTGGGTTACCTTGATAAACTCCTCTATAAACTGAATGACCTAGAAAACTTGGTAGGCCTTTGACTGAAATAGGCAGGCATAGTTTAACAATGACTTGGACTTTAGCTTGATCTACTTGCATTCCTTTTCCAGAAATTTTATGCCTAAAACCAATACTCTCTTTGAATATGAAATTTCACTTCTTCCAATTTAGAACAAGATTAGTTCAGCGCATCTTTGTGGTACCTTCCCAAGATGTTCAGACATGCTTCAAATGAATCACCAACAACAAAAAAATCATCCATAGAGACCTTAACTTAGTCATCAACCATATCGATGAAAATTGAAGGCATACATCATTGGAATGTTGTCGGGGCATTGTACAACAAAAAAGGTATTCTATTGAAAGCAAATGTTACATAGAGACATGTAAAAGTGGTTTCCTATAGATCTTCCGATGCAATAGAAATCTGGTTGTACCCGGTTTAACCATCTAGAAAAGAATAACATGAACGCCCCGGGAGCTGATCAAGTATTTGGTCCATAAATGGCAAAGAAAAGTTATCTTTCTCAATCCGTGCATTCCTTTTTTTGTAGTCCATGCATACACGCCACACAGTAAGATGTCTCATAGGTACATGTTCTCCTTTTTCATTTGGAACTACAATGATGCCTTCTTTCTTTGGTACACATTGTCTGGGACTCTCCCATTTGTTATCCGCAATGGGGTATGCAACACCCACATAGAGCAACTTGACGATTTCTCTCTTCACCGCTTCTTTCATCGATGGGTTCCGCCACCTTTGGTGTTAAACTCTTGGCTTACATTCACTATCCAATTGTATTTTAAGAGTGCATATTATGGGGAAAATCTCCATAATATACGCAATTGTCCATTCGATGGCTTTAATGTATAATTTAAACACATTCACAAGTAGTTTTACTTACTGTATAAGCATACCTACAACAAAGATGACGAATAAGGTGTTGTTTTGCTCCCACAAATACGTACTGAAGGTGGGATAGAAGCACCTTCATCTAAAGTTTTGGTGGCTCTTTGGTTGACAGTCAAGTGGGGGACTTTCCTGATTTTTTAGATCGATGTCAACGTTCAATGGATTTTTAAAATGAGAAGCTAAACCAGATAGATCAGCCACCACTTCATCATAACCCTGAATTTCTTCCTCATCATAATTCGAAAGTACTACAACTAAAGGTTCACTCACACAAGCCATTGCTTCATCAATCACATCGATGGTTGAGACGACATGAATGTCACTAGGTTTCTTCATTGATTTGCACACATTGAAAGTAACCTCCTCATTATTTACCAAAATTTTAACTCACCACTTTTGACATCCACAAGGGCTCAACCAGTAGCCAAGAAAGGCATACCTAAAATATGGTTTACTCAACATAAATCTTGCAGCCTAAAATAACATCATCTGGAAATATGAACTTATCCACTTTAACCAAAATATGATAAAGTATGCCAGTGGGATGTTTAATAGATTGATCGGCCATGGGAAGACGTATTGTTATAAACTTGGTTCCCAACTCAAGTTGTTTGAAAATGGCATACATTATCAAGATACTACTTTCTGCCAGATCATACAAGGTTTTGGAAAATTGAAGCATCCCAAGTGTGCATGGAATAGTAAATGCTCCCGGATCAGCTTTCTTGATAACCACATTTCTTGTCATGATGGCACATAACTATCAGACACCTCAAAAGTTTTAAAAATCCCTACTCCTCTTCTTGGTGAACAATTCTTTCATGAACTATGCATAGACAACATATCCAATAATGTTTCCACAAAAGGAAGATCTATCGACAAAGACTTGAAAACTGATAGAAACTTTTGAAACTTTGCATCCTCATCCCTTTTTTTAGTCGTTAAAGGAATGGTGGGTTAACTTTGGGAAATGGTTTTAAAGTATTCAAATAATAAGAAGGCCCCTCATGTGATGTTTCCGATTCCTCGATGATGAGTTGTCTTGGAATTTCATCAATCTTTTTGGGTGTGTCATTTTCCTATTCTTGGTCTGACCTCTATACATAAATAACATCCATTCTTTCTTCACTTGTTTTTGCCTCACCATTAACTTTCACGTTACAACCTACAGCTTTACCCCTCTAAGTCAACACCGCCAAACATTAAATTAATATCTAAATTCACAATCCTAAACTCTAATTGGGCTGAAAGTTGACTCATTTGACATACAAGTTGCTTGATGGAATATGAATGAGAGTTTACCTTCTTATTCAAGGATGAGAAATTTGACTTTATTTATTTAAGCACTTTGTCAGATCCTTCTACTTTATTTAGATTGAAAGACAACAAATCATCTATCGGAAAGCTCCCAAAAATTGTCTCAGATATTGGACTATCACCCATGTGCATGGAACAAACATTATCGTCATTTTCTATCCTCCAAAACTTCCTTTAGTAAGACCAATATCGATTGTACTCTCTAAATCCATCCTCACTAAACATGTCCAACCTTGTTTTTCTCCCGGTGTTACGAAGCTCGGACGAAAACCGTTCTCTTATCTTGACACTTGTTGCACCTCTTTGTTTTCAAAAATCGCTTAAGGTGGATTCATAGCTTTGTAACCATTCCCCATGACATGATTTTTTAGTAGATTCATTTAAGTCATCATATTGGCCATGTTTTAATCTCGCTTTTGTTTCTTCTCCATTTGTTCTTTTGTCATCCCAAAGTTCAACGGCGACACCGGATCTTCTCTAGTGAATAAAGATAGATTGATTTTTTTCAGCTCATTAATAAGGGTAGATGTTATTCCTCAACTTCACTATCTTCTAGTGTATAAAGCTCGATTGATTCACCATTAACTCACTTGAATTTCTGAAAAAACATACAAAAATGCATTAGTTAGCTCCTCCCAAGAAATGAGTGATTCCTTTGGGAAATCGGTCAACCATTTCTTTGCTTCCCCCATTAGAGAAATGTGAAACAAACGAAGTTGGATCGACTCCTGAGTGATTTTCTTCAACAAAAATGTCCCTCACACATCCATAAAGTTTTTGATGTGGCCATGACGTCCTCATGAGCAAGTCCTCCAAAGAGACCCCTCACTTGTAATAGTTGCAACATAGTGCTTAAACCCAACTAATATTTAGGGTCGATCCCACAGGAATGATACGGTAAATAACTTGATTACAAAGTAAAATGGTGTTTTAATCATTTGTATATGTAGATATTTTCACAATTGTAAAATAAATGACAAGTTTTTGACAATTAATGTCAAATAGAGGGATTTGGGTAACCAATTCACAACTACAAATAACCAAGATCAAACAAGTAGAGAGGGTTTCTTGGGAGTGTGATAAATTGAATGTTAATTTCACGTGATGGGTGATTACTAATTAGTCAAGGTCGTTGAATCTCAGTGGGTAGGCTAGGTCTTGGGTGGAATAGCCATTTCTTAATCAATTATTACAAATTAAATGAATTCTTTCGAACCTCAACAAGCATAACACAAACAAGCAACCTATAACCTTAATCAATATACTTTTTAAGCTAGATTTGGATGATTGCATTCAAACCCACTTTCTCAAGCTAGATTTGTAACAACACAATCAAAATCATCAACGAACATTTTAAATCTAACACTTCTTTCTCAAGCAAGGGTAGAGTACTAAGCTACAATTGCATTTGCAACTACAATTCCTCAATTGAAACACAAACTATTTAATTGAACCCACTTCAAATCAACAATAAGATCAGTAATAAACAACACCTATTAGGTTTTTCATGCACTCAAATACATAATCACATCCCAAAGAATGGGAGTTTTAGCAAAATATTATAAAGAACAAAAAATCGTTACAAACGATGTTTTCCATTAGGTTGGGCAAGGATCCACAAGTCTCCAAATGTTCAAATTGAGCTAAAAATCAAACAAACACTAAATATCTACTTTAAAGGTGTATAACAATGTTTATAATGTTGAAGATTAAAAAACCCAAAACTTGGACAATGTGGGAACACTTTTTCTTCTTTTTATAATTTCATATATACATTCCCAGAATATCAGCATCGGAGTCACTCGGCGAAGTAAGTCGGCTTCGTCGATCAGGTCAGAGATACAGTGAGTGCCCCCTTTTTTTGCCTTCGTTGTTTGGACTTTTAACTCTCTATAAATTTTGGGAAAGTAGCCAGGCTCATTGAAATAGTCGGCAATGCGCCAAGTGCTCCTTTTCTCGTCCTCGCGACATGGCTTTGCACCACCTCTGTCTTTAATGTTTGGCAATCCATATTTGCATGGCTTAAAATTTTGGTGTCTCGCTGAAATTCTTATTCTATAGCCAAGTTGGTTTTTTCCAAGGGATGGACTACTAGAACTTGGTGACTCGCCAAGTGGATTTCGCAAGTACCAATTTTTCTTTCCTTCGACTTTTATAACTTTTTTGCTAATTTTTATTCCTGTAGTGTCCTTGACCTGCTCTTCTACGTTCATTGTTGCATATTAACATTTTAACATTAGTTGTTTGTCCTCAAGTAAATACAAAATAAATCAGTTCAATGGAGATGTCTACAAATAGTGCTACTTGTAAAAAAATATCAATGCACATGAGGTTTTATCTAACCAAGTAATTTTAATTGTGTACTACTAGTTTCAAACTATAACTAGTCATAAATAGGTAGAATTCACGCTCACAAAGCTTGCTTCAATTGAAAATTCAAGTTCAACAAGAGTAATGACCTCAAATAAGGAACGATTTCATGCCCCCACAAATCTCATCAAAATTTAAGAACTAAGGAATCAAAATTAGCTCTCACACTCTCAAAGATAAGCACATGCTTGATTCTACCCATAGGCTTGCATGTATTTTTCCATGAACACGTCAGTCGGCTCAATCAAGATTACCAAGGTCTTTCAAGGCTTGTACGGGGTTGATGGTAAAGGTATGATTGTTTTTCCTTAGTGACTTATACCTTCATGATTCATGGCTTGTATTCCACTTCTTGTATTTCTTTCGGTAACTTGTTTTTATTTTCACAATCCACCCTAAGTTATTTCAAGCATAGAGATTCTTATATGATTCATTCTACACCCATTTTCTTCTGTCTATGCATAAATTTCTTTGCGGCATTCTTTTTCAGTATTTTTTTTCTTTGGATTTTCTTTTTCTTTTATATGCATAGAGGGGTTCCACCTTTTTTAACACAATCCTTCAAAGGTGAATGTCACAAAGTTATTACTCATTTCTCTCCTAAATTTCTATCACACCCTAAGTTGGCTATTAAAACAAACCAATGCTTCATGAAGTTTATAGATGGAGAGGAAAACGGCCTAATGCGTTCCTATTTCATCCAAAGAAAAGATTTTAGTAGAAGAGACTTTTTACTTATTGCCCAGCCGTCAAGCCATTACTAGATATGACGATGCATTCTACGAGTCACCGAGCTAAAGTTGACTCGTAGAAACATGTCCCTCCAGTTGAAAAAAAGGGGAGCTCAGTCGTGCTCACCAACTTATTTCGTGATATGCTGAAAAATTACACATCTCGCAAAATTTTCCAAAACGAGTATCAAAGTTGGCCCAAAAATGGACGGTGCATTTGGGTTAACGGGGGGTTAGGGATCCACTGAAAAAATCTTAGTCCACCGCCCACTTTCCATTTTTTCATAAATTAGGGCTTCAACCTACACATTTAGCAAACATTATTCAAAACAAATAAAACTTGGGTTGCCTCTGAGGAAGCATATTATTTAACGTCGTGGCAGGACGTGGAAATGGTCTTAAAAATCTTCCATATACACCACTTCAATACCGAGACATCTAGACATTCTCCAAAATAAAATCTTCAAGTGTTGCCAATTTACTTTGAATGCCAATCCTCTTTTCTTTGAACCTCAATTTCCCCATTTTGAATGCTCGAGTGAACCTATGCGGCATGACCATTTTGGTTTAAGTTTACCTGGGAAGAGTTTCAAACGAGAGTTATAAAGAAAGAAAAGATCAACAAATTTAAACTCTTGTTGAATGGTTTTGGAATCAAGCCACTTCTTCATTTTCTATTTCTAAAGCGCTGAACTCCCAAATGCCCTCAGCCGAAATTCCTCCAACTCATGGAGTTGATTGACTCTATCTTTTGAAGCTTTTCCCTAAATCAAGTATAACGCCTTCAATGCCCATAATGCTTTGCGTTCAATCTCGATTGATAGGTGACAAGACTTTATAATTACCAATCGGTATGGTGACATGCCAATTGGAGTCTTGAATGTTGTGTGGTACACCTAGAAAGCATCATCCAACTTCTGAGACTAGACAATTCGATTTGCATTGAGTGTTTTTGCAAGAGTTTCCTTGATTTTTCAATTTGATACTTCAACTTGGAAACTTTCTGTGCATGATAAGGGTTGTAATTTTATGCTTAACTCCATATTTACTCAACAACGAATTAAACAAATGGTTTCATAAATGAGACCCCTCACCAATGATAATTGCACGTTGAGTACTAAACCATGTGAAAATGTATCACTTTAAGAATCATACAACACTTTTCCCTTCATTGTTGGGAAAAGATACATATTCTACCCATTTGGAAACGTAATCTACCACCACCAAGATATACTTATTTCCAAAATAGCTCATAAACAGTCACATGAAGTTGATTTCCCAGACTTCAAACAACTCTACCTCTTGAATAGGATGAAGAGGTAACTCATGCTTTCTCGTTATTGTTCCTTCCTTTTGAAATTGAATACATTTCTTAACTAGAGAATATGCATCTTGGTATAATGATTGCAAATAGTAGCCACTTTGAACCACTCTGGCGGATGTGTGCACCCCGCTATGATGTCAACCAACAGGTGATGCAAGGCAAACATCGAGAATTGCATTTACTTCCACTTTTCGTACCACCTTATAGTTATGTGGTTCTCGCATTCCCTGAATATGTATGGTTCATCCCAGAAGTACCTCTTCAAATCGTACAAGATATTTTTTATTGATAAAAATTTAATCCCTCGAGATAATCCCACACATTACATAGTTTGCGAAGTCAACATACCAGGGTGAGTTTCCATTGGTTACCTTCATCACTGCTTCTTCTGGAAATTCTTCCTTAGTGTCCCTCTCACCGGGATCAACAATATTGGTTTTCAACCGAGACAAGTGATTCCCCATGTGGTTGTCACACCATTTTATATCTTTAACCTCGTAATCAAACTTTTTCAACAACAACACCCACAATGGTACTTGAACCTCCAGTAAAGGGTCCTCCGCCTAAGTCAATGAATAGGTTCAAGGTTGAAGGGTTGAGATCGATTCTTGAACAAAAACGTCTGTCTATAGATGTGGTTATTGACAGGTACCAAAGATAATGGAACGCTTGAAATACCACAAGTTCCAAATCTTTACAAAAACCCATGGACCTTATATTCCAAAATAGGTAAGAGAGCTTCAGAGTGCGTACAACTAATACCCCAGAAAAAGCAGCTAGCAGCAGCCTTTGAAGAAGTTGACTATTTAATTGTTAGAGGCAAGAAGGTGCACTATGCTAGTGCAGCGATCAACACGGTCTTGGGCATGTCCACAAATATTAGGGATCACTGTCAGCACTTAATTAGAACAAAGAAGATGGATGAGATGAAAAAATGGTTAGCCCCACTAATTTCTTAAGATACTCCAACGTGGCTGATGGAAGGAGCTCTGATTGAAAACAACGAACTGAACATAGCCGAGAGGTTCAAGTTTGGTTTCATCAGCAGCACAATTATTCAATCAAAATGAGTCGATTCTCCGCCCTGCCAAGGCAGCTTGCTTGGGTTGCATCATAGAGAAGACTCGGATAAACTTTGGGGACGATCATCATAGTGTTCCAAGGTTTATAGAGGGGGACTAGTCTCCAAACAAGAAGTATGAGTATGATGACCTAAAGGAGTAATTAGTATGGGTAGTATTATGGTTTTATATCCATGCATTGCACAAGTATGACTTAAGGTTACCTAAGAAGTGTTTCTCTTGCACAAGTATGACTTATGATTACCTAAGAAGTGTTTCTCTTATATGATGCTTGTGTGATGGATTGTTGCTATAGTTTCCTCACATGATATGTTTGACAAAAGGTGAGAGATGCCCTTATCTATATATCTGAGAAGTAAGCTAAAGGATGAGATCTATATGATAAAGAGGTATGATTGCCTAAGTGAGGTACATAGCCTTGTTGGAATTATGGGATCTTATCTACGACTTTCACAAATATGACTTGAAGGTTACTTATGAAGTTTCACTTATGTTAAGAGGATTTGAGTATGGACTATGCTTATGAATATGTGGTATTTCCTATGTTATTGGATTATGCCTTATGTTGACTTATGCTTATATTTTGCCTATGTTGGAGATTATTCTTATGATTATGTTATTATCTCTTATGATTATGACTTACGTATTAAAATGTCTAACGCTTTTGTTATGCTCTTATGATGTCATGCTAAATAACATATTTAGTACATTTTTGAGTAATGCATACTCTTGCCTACATTCTTATCAAATGTAGGGTTCGTTGACTTTGAGTTCCATTCTTGAGGATAGCTTTTAGAAGTAAAAAGGAGCTAAAGAGTTTGTTTGTCCTCATAGCTTCGAGGATGTGATCACCTTATCCTTTATGTATTTGTTGTATGATTTAGACACTTGTATGGGATGCTCCACAAAGATTTATTAAAATTTGATTTTAGATGGTTTGAGACAAAGAGACAAAGACTTTTGTTTGTGTTTTATAAAGACTTAAATTGTTATGAAAAGTGTTTTAAAATTTCTGCATAATTTCTATGTGCTTTATGTTATGATATGCTAAGTGGCTTTTGTTAGGCCTTTTGGGGTCTAGTACGCCATGCTACATCTAGGCTGTACCACTTGCTCGAGACAAACTTTGTAATCAGAGCACAATGTTTTAGAATGATTCTATGATTGTCTAAAAACCACGTCTAGTAGAGTCTTATTCAAAAGTGTGAAGCACGATACATTTATGAATAGGAAGCTATTAGATGAGTAGGAAATCTCATTTGTTCATTCTTTCAGTCGTGCCATTAAGCTATCTCTAATATGTCTTTCTCCTAATTCGAATCCTATGGTTTCAGACATGGCTAACACAAGCGAAAATGCTAGGAGAGATGAGGAAGACAATGTGGATCAAGAGGTTTCTCTCAAAGTTCCACACCAACCTCCTCCTCAAGATCCAATTGACCCAATAGCGGATAATATGTAAAATGCAAAGATTAGGTTGGATTTCTAAATAGTGACCCAAGCTATGACGGCTTTAGCCTAAGCGGTGAAGGATCAAGTTAATAGGTGTATGGTAGCTCTGATGAATCCTAATGTGAATTCCTCAGCCTCAAGAGTGATGAAGTTTTTGAACCCTCCGGAGTTTTATGGCTCCAAAGTGGAGGTAGATCCTCAAGGATTTATAGATGATTACATAAGGTGCTTGCTATTATGGGGTTGACTTCGGTTGAAAAAGTGGATCTAGCACTTATCAATTGAGGGATATATCTCAAATATGGTGTTAGAAATGGAAGGATACTAGGCCGATAAGAGCGGGCTCAATAGAGGTGGAAGTGCTCAAACTAGCATTTCTTGATAGGTTCTTTCCCCGGGAGTTGAGGAACGCTAAGGTCGAAGAATTCATTAACACCTTAAAAAAGGTAGAATAAGTGTTAATAAGTATTCCTTGAAATATACCCAACTATGCAAGTGTGCTCCATCTATGGTATCGGATTCGAGGGATATGATGAGTAGGTTTTTGACGGGTGTGTCCAACTTGGTTGAATAAGAACGTCGTATGGAAATGCTTTTGTGTGAAATGTATATCTCTAGGCTTATGGTGTATTCCCAACAAATCGAGGAGTCAAACTTAAGAAGAAGAATAGGCAGAAAAAAAAGGCCAGGACCGGTGATAGGAACTTCTCCTATGATAAGTCTGATGGACAAGGTAGACTTAACTCTAAAAGAAGGTACTCTGATCAAGATTACCCTTATATCCCCTAGGTTTTACCAAGAGAAAGGTAGTGGGTCTCCAATACCTAAGCCTACTTCTACTAAATGTGGAAGCAACCATCATGGTAAGTGCCTAGACAACATGGATGCCTGCTATGGCCGAGGGAAAAGTGGGCACAAAATGAGGGATTGCCTAGTGCTTAAGGCTAAGGGAAAGAAGGATAAGCAATTTGCTTTTAGTGGTCTGGATGAGAATGCACAAAAGATGAATAGGTTTTATGTCCTCCAAGATTAAATTGAGCAATAGTCATCTTCGAATGTGACTACCGGTATGTGTTTTCATGCTTTATTAGATTCAATATTGTTTGGTCTTTTGTGACTTGATATGTTAGACATAGAAGATGTCTCTAGCGTGAATGATATTATAAGAGTTGTATAGTCTTACTCTCAAGGGGGAGATGGTGTGCCTAGATAGCAAACTTATTGTATGTTTATGTGTTTCCATCATTTCCTATTTATACATGTTCACGAAAGCTTGTGATTTAAAGGAAAATAACTTTACATGAATTTTTTCCTCATCTTGTAATGCATTGAGTATGAGTTGCCTATTTGACTTCATGAGATGAACAAATGAGCATACCTTAGTTTTGAGATGAAGTTCCTCCTTTTCTTGTGTGCATTTAGATGTGTTGCATGCATGATGGGCTTCTAGTCTACAGTCGTTTCCTTTAAGAGGTGTTTAGGATCGTCATTCGATGATGGATGTTCCCAAGGGGGAGATATTGTAATACCTAGAAACTAGAAAGCTAGACTATAGGAATCTAGAGCCTTACGTGAGAGTTAGAGTTATAGAAATGACCTCTTGAAATTAGAATTAAGGGCTTAGGGTTTAGAGTCGAAGCTTTGACTCCCCGAGGACCGACCAAGGGTCCTTGTGGAGGACCCTAGAATTACCCCAAAATCCTCCCCAATGCAGTAACCCACAATGGGGAATCCAACCCCATGGTTCCACTCACGCCCCGTGGGGGAGGGTCTTGGGTTAAGGGGATTCAACCATATTCCAGTACCTCACCCATGGATCAGATTTCCAGCATGGCCCATGGGTCCATGCACGGCATGTGGTTCGATCTCTCGTGTGTTGGGCAGTGAAGTATTTTAATCCGTCATGAGTTGGGGTTATGGAATATTCTAGAATTAATTGGTTATTCAGTGTTGTAGTTTTACTACTAATTATACCGCCATTATAAATCTATTAGAACCCTAATTAATTCATCCTAAATCATTTTTCTAAATCCCCAAATCAAACCAAATTCCCTCCAAGAAATTCTCTCTCTAGAAAGTAAAGAAGAAAAAGAGAAGCAAGTTAGGGCAAGTTCCTTTATTGTTGCAAGCATTGCAAGGAATTTATAATCAAGTTATGTTAGATTATTCATCCATGGATTCTTCCATCCATGGATCCCCCTATACTCAATTGTGAAGATAACCCCCCCCCCCCCCCC
>NC_028645.1:19360251-19361621 GCF_001406875.1 Solanum pennellii | reverse complement strand
CCCCCCCCCCCCCAATTCTAGCTAGGGTTCCTTCCTATATTATGAGTAATGTTGGGTATGAATCCAATTGAGTTTATGGTACTTGTTTATTATTGATGTAGCATTGAAATATGTTATTATGAAGATATTATATGTTGTCTATGATTAACGCTAGTCTAATTTATGAAACTGAAGAATGTGGGTTTGTGCCTTATGAAATGTAATTGAGGATTGAAATGTGATCTTCTAAAATTGATGTCATGTATAATAATTGTTCAAGAATAGAAGTATGTAAACGTTGATTGAATTATAATAAAGTACATATGATGAATCATGACTATTGAAGCTTGATAATTGAAACTTATGATGAAGTATGGCTAGAATTCCTTAAAGATGAAGCTTATGATTATAATCTCTTGTGATGTAGATATGTATGGTGGCTGTCAGAAGTAAAGATTTGAGATTAAGTCTTGTATTCATGAATCTTGATCACTAGCGCTTTGAGAGTAAATATAATGTGATGAATTATGTATGTTAAGGATTTAAGAGTAAAGTCTATATGAGTACAGTAGTCTAATAGGAGAATTGTCGTGAAAGGCATGTACTCACCTAATCTACCTTATAAATACTTGAATGAATAAAGTCATAGAATCACTTGAATATGGATTGATTTTCAAGGACATTTTTCCATGAGACATGAATATTAAGCAAGGCTTAATAATAAATCAAATGGGTGTATGCTTGGCCCCAAATGGATATTGACAATTAGAAGGAGTGTCACACAATGTAAGGTTTGTGCTCCAAGTTGAGAGGACAACCACAACTAGTTGATGTGAGGACTATCCAAGTTAAAGTGGAAACTCTTACATAGTAGTGTCTAAGTTTTCCCAAGAGGTCTCATGAGATGGAAGCCTTTACCTAGTGGAGTTAGGGTTTCTAGTAGCAATCTATGTATCCAATTAACTAAGACATACTTAAAGAAGTATCTCCTAGCGTTAAAAATCATTAATGGACTTATAGATTATTAAAGGAAGTATCTCATAGGGTCCATATTAATAATGAACTTAGACATGATTAATAAGTATCTCCTAGGGTTAAAATTAATAAGGAACTAAAGGTATGCTCACGGGAGTGTTTTATAGTGTTCCAAGGTTTATAGATGGGGACTAGTTCCAAACAAGGAGTATGAGTTTGATGACCTAAAGGAGTACTCAGTGTGGGAAGGATTATGGGGTCTTATCCATGCATTGAACAAGTATGACTTAAGTTTACCTAAGAAGTGTTTCGCTTATATTATGTATGTTTGATGGATTGTTGCTATAGTTTCCTTCCATGATACGTTTTACTAAAGGTCAGATTCCACTGTCTATATATATATATATATATATATA
>NC_028645.1:19351550-19360202 GCF_001406875.1 Solanum pennellii | reverse complement strand
TATATATATATATATATATAGGTATGATTGCCTAAGAGTGGTACTTAGCCTAGTTGGGATTATGGGTTCTCATTTATGCATTGCACAAGTATGACTTGAAGGTTACTTATGAAGTTTCTCTTATGTTAAGATGATTTGAGTATGGACTATGATTTTGAATATGTGGTATTTCCTATGTTATTGTATTATGCCTGATGTTGTCTTATGCTCATATTATGCCAATGTTGGAGATTATGCTTATGAAGTATCTCCTGTGGTTCAAATTAATAAGGAACTAAGAGTATCCCCAATGGAGTATTTTACAGTGTTCCATTGTTTATAGAGAGGAACTAGTCTCCTCACTAACGCTGATTTCGTCCAAATCTAGTCTAGGAGAGGAATTCCCAAGTTACTACTCAAAAGTTTTCCAGCCCCAATTTTTTCCCCATTGGTTTTTCCCTAACGACAGAATCAGGTCATTACAAAACTTAATTTACATCTTGAACCAACATACTGAAAAAAAATAACGTCAAACCTTCGGAAGTACGTTGTATCATATCCCCACTAGGAAAAAAATTATACTTTGAAAAAAAATAAACTACACTTACTACTTTTTTAAGTTTGTAGTCTAGTATGGATTTCCTCTATAAACCCTACATTAGTAAATATCTACAAACTATATATGTCATCTATTCTTATATATCTCTACATGGGGATTGACTATGTTAATGAAGTTTCTCAAAATTTTGATTACCCTTCTATACTTCTGTAATTCTTTTTTCCAGGCACTTATGTTATTCTTCTTGTCGAGTTTCGTTGTTGGTTAACTAATTTTATTTTGTAAACATGGATTTATGGAATTTACATAGGCTGAACATTGAGATACTTATATTATGATTATACGTGTCATCCTGATGAGTTTATATAAAATAAATTTTTTATTAGAGATGCGTATGAAAATCAAGGTGAGTTCTACAATTAGGGGAAATTATTGAAAAGCATTAACTAGTTCCCAATTATGCTTGCGGTCTTATGATTATATATATATATATATATTGATACCAAAATCTATAGACGAAATTACATTAGTTCTACTTTTGGATTTTTGTTATCTTTTGCATCACATGGTAACTCCAATGTTTTAACTTGTTCAAATTTAATTGTATCTTGGGAATTTAAATGTGTTGGAATTCTATCCTCCTGAATTCTTCAAAGGAACAAGTACAGACAACGTGTTTCTGTTTGTTTGAAACTTAACAATAATCAATTCGAACAACACAATAAAATAATTCCTTTCCAGATTACAGAAGTTACGTTTTGTAAAGCAAATAAAATAATAACACAATATTTTATCGCGGAAAACCCCAACTCTTAAGGGTAAAAACCACGACCTACACCTCTATAGGATTTAACTCCACTTTGTTAAACTTCAAGTCTCAAAAAAAGATTACAACGCTATGTAACCTAAGGAATTATAAACTCTAATTCCTAGCTAAGAAATTATAAACTCTAATTTCTAGCTATCCAAAAGACACAAAAACCACCGGTTTTATATCTTCTAATATTCTTCATGTTTTACAACTTCTCGAACAACTCCTACTCACAAAACTCAGATTGTAAACAAGAATCTTGAATATAATCTTACAATTTTTCCTCACAAATTGCAACACTCTCAATAAATCTCAAAACTCTTTCAAACCTCTTGATCGTGTTTTGATCTTCTCTCTATGTAAGTGCGAATTTTTTCTGATGCAAATAGCTCACTATTTATAGATCAGAACTTCAACAAATCCTTGTATAATTCAACTTGTATTTGACATCTACAAATCCTTGTTGACTTCTACTTGGACTCCTTTTCTACAGAATTTCTTTGAATAAATAAGAAAGCACAGTTTCCTTAAATAAATAAGAAAACACAATTTCCTTAAATAGATTTCCTTAAATAGGAATTAGTTTTCCTTCTTTCACTTGGCTTTGAACTCCTTTATAAAAGTAAACTTTTTATACTGGTTGCTTGTTGGAAAAACAATAATTCCACAGCTTTATAACTTCTAATTCACTTGGTTGACGTTCTCCTGTATTTGTCAATTATCAAATCTTTATCAATCTAACAAATTCCCCCTTTTTGATGATGACAATTATACATTTCGAACTCAGCAAATAAGACTTACATCTCCCTTCTTTTGCCATGTTACTACTACAACTCCTTATCTTTGCCATACTTCAAAACAACGACACTTTGACAAATTCCCCCTTTTTGACTATGGAAAATTCTATCTGCTTGCATTGGATAGGTACACATAACTCACATGCAGCTGCTTCCCCCTTTGGACATCAAGCAAAAATAAAACACTGTGAAGGCATACACCATACTAAGAGAAGCAAATTTGATACTCATAGCTATTGCCTATCACACACTTAAAAAATCAAGAACTTAGGTAGTTATATCAAAGCATTTGCACAAACATATTAGATAGACATGAACTGAAACTCAAACCCAACATTAGCATTAATCAAAAAGCATATACACCACAAATGTAATCAAAATTAAATATAAAATCAAGCACTTGTGATGAGGAAAAGAATTTGGAAGTGAAAGGCTAGAGTGGCTTGGTAATATCAAAAGATAAGAGGATAAATAAAAGTCATTTTTCAGCAGCAAAGATTACTTTTGGATTAAAAAAATTAGAAGCCTTCTCAATTTCAAAGTTAACCTTGGTCTATGCACGCTCAATCCCTTTTTTTTGCCTTTTTATATCACTTTTAAGGAACTTGTTCAATCAATCATGTTCCTTCTGCAGAAACAATAGTTCACTCATCTTTAATTTCAATAGAGTCAGCAAAAGGAACAAATTTTTCTTGAATATCACTTGTAAAGGAACATATTTTCTCAATCTGTTCCCTGGACGTGTACTATCAGGTGCAGCACAAACTATAAATTTTTTATTTATCAATTAGAAATCCCAGTTTATATGGTTCGCAATAGAAAAACTAGGTTCGACAGATGGATCTCTCATCGATTCCCCCTAACTAGATGCACCCAAGTTGAGCCTAACAAGTGAGCATTGTTCAAGTATAGGGTCTCCAAAATATTCCCCCTCACAATGTAAATCCTCCAAGACTTTACTCAATACAAGAGATTCCCCCTAAGAACCAGCACACTCTACTTTCTTAATCTATATTTATAAGTCACCAAAGTAGAGGTGTCCTCCATCAAATTCATCTCAATCATAGACCATCATATTGGGAAAAGGCTTTTTAAGAATATATTTATTTTGGTAGTATTTAGGGCATGAATATGTTTTGTGACAAGTGGAAGAAATAGGTTCAAGTGCATTGACTTTATATTTAATCATGAATAATTGTAGTGCACAAACCTTAGATCTCTGGATAATGCTGAATTTTGCTTCAATTTTACTAAGTCTCTCTCCTATGCTAGATTCAAATACAATGTTAGAGGCATGAGTAGCATGACTTTAAAAGTGCTATAGAGACATACAACTTAATGTACAAAACTGAGCATAGAATTCAAGATTAGAGGGTAGTATGCGCAATGTTCATTATCCATTTAGAGATTCTCATGTGACCTTAATCATCCCCAAGTTTCAAATTTTTCTTTTTGAAAGTGTTTTCCTTGGATGATCATATTTTTGATTGATTGATCATCTGAGTGCGCAATTGTTGTTAGATACTGCATAGGTTGGACATGTTCCTTTCACATGCTTCTTTCAGTCTTTTGCTTTTTTTTTTCAACCCCTTTTTTCCAGTCAATGTTATTCATCCATTCATGTTTCCTTTTTTTTCAAGTGAGAGGAATTTCTTCTAGTTTCAATCATGCATCTGAAGCAACATGTTTAATTGGTGAATGTTGCCTACTACCTATCACTTTTCCTGCAAATTCAAAGGTTAGATTTAGGAACCCAGACTAGCTTGGGTCCTTTGTTTTGATCAAAAGGATAAATAAGATCTCTACGAGCCCATTTGGAAAGACTGTTTGTAGGAATATATTTGTTCCTCTGAACAGTTTCATAAGTTCTTTCTATTTTTTTTTCTCCAGTCGCTTTTTATTTAGGACAATATTGTTTAGAGTGACCTAAGTTACCATAAATAATACAAAATATAGGATCCCCATTTATGGGTTGTTCATACCCTATTCCAGTTTTAATGTTCCTAGTATTGTTACCTATATGGGTTACTATCATGGAGGATTTTGTCCACTTATTAGCTCTTTCCAGATAAGTTTTTATCCTAGACAATTCAAGATTCATTCTCCTAGAATTTTTCCTTTCAAAAGATAGTTCATTGCTTAACCTCATTAGATCTTGGTCACGTATGATTTGACCAATAACTTTTTCTTTTTCATTCGTAGTAACAATGTTTCAGAATTTCAGATTTGAGAGCCAAAGTGCACGAATCAAGTTGATGTACCTTTTCCTTTAGGAGTTGAGTTTCTTTCTTGAGATCATAATTAACTTTTTCAAGATCAATATATTCAAATTTTAAACTAGTCATGGACGCAAGCAATTGATTCTTCGTTTTAACTAATTCTTGAATTGTATCTATGGAAGTGAGTAATAAGAAGGATAACTTTTTCTTAGAGAATTTACTAGTTTATCTTTTAAATAAAAAAGATTTACCTCCATTCCTTCAGAGTCTGATTCAGGTTCAGTTTTTTATTCTTCTAAGGCCATCAATGTGAGGTCCATTATCTTTGTCATACCTCATCGAACCTGTTCCCCAGGCAGCATACATCGCTTGCTCCTTCTGTTTGTTTTTTCTTTTGTTTAAATGTTCTTTGTTCACCTTTTTAGCTCTTTATTTTCTCCATTATACCTCTCACATAGGACAATTTTTCATTTGATGATCAGTTTTTCCACACTTGAAGCATCCTTCACTTTGTGATTTCTCTGTATTCTTTTCTTTAGTGTGTGTTACCTTTTTTTTAGAATTTAAGCCCCTTTTGAAGAATTTCTTGAAGTTTCTACTTATCAGTGCCAATTCATCATCATCCACATCTGATTCATCACTTTCAGTTGCTTTAAATCCAAGATTTTTCTCTTTGTTTCCTTCACCTCTTTTGTCAACATTCATCTCATAAGTTTTGAAATTTCCTACTAATTCATCTAAAGTCATATTGGTTAGATCCTTGGCTTCTCTGATTGCAGTAACTTTTATTTCCCATGATCTAGAAAGAGTCCTTAGTACTTTGTCTACCTGTTCCTCAGTGGTGTATACTTTGCCCAAGGATGTTAACTCATTTACAACAGTGGTAAATCTGGTAATCATATCTTGAAATGATTCTCCGGATTTCATCTTGAAGGCTTCATATTCAGAACAAAGTCTGGCAATTCTAAATTTACGAACTTGAGTTGTACCTTTGTGAGCATTTCTTAAAGTACCCAATATTTGTTTTGTAGAGGTAAAACTAGAGATGTGGTTAAACTCATCAGGTCCTAGTCCACATACGAGAATGCACTTTGCTTTTGCATTCTTCCCTAGCATCTTGTAGTCAGTTTCTCCGTATTTTTCTGTAGGTTTAGGTACCTTATTCCCTTCACTATAAGTAATAGTAGGAATTAATGGTCCAATAGTAATTCTAACCCATAGTTCATAACCTTCAGCTTGAATGAAGTCTTCCATCCTTGTCTTCCACCAAGAGTAGTATTCTCCACTAAATAATGGTGGTCTGTGGATGTGTTACCCTTGACCATGCCCAAAAGGAGGTGCAGAATTCATAATGATCTTATCATGAGTTATTAAACTTTTCAAAGATAACCTACTCTGATACCAATTGTTGGAATTCTACCCTCCTGAATTCTTCACACGAACACGAACAGACAATGTGTTTTTGTTTGTTTGAAACTTAACAATAACCAATTCGAACAACACAATAAAATAATTCCGTTGCAGATTACAGCAGTTACGTTTTGAAGCAAATAAAATAATAACACAATATTTTATCACGGAAAACCCAAACTCGTCAGGGTAAAAACCACGACCTACACCTCTGTAGGATTTAACTCCACTTTATTAAACTACAAGTCTCAACAAAAGATAACAAATTTATGTAACCGAAGCAATTATAAACTATAATTTCTAGAGGAATTTATAAACTCTAATCCTAGCTAAGAAATTGTTAACTCTAATTTCAAGCTACCTAAAGACAGAAAACCCCCCGGTTTTATATCTTCCAATGTTCTTCAAGTTTTACAACTTGTCAAGCAACTCCTACTCATAAAACTCAGATTGTAAACTAGACTCTTGAATACAATCTTACAATTTTTCCTCACAAATTGCAACACTCCTAATAAATCTCAAAACTCTTTCAAACCTCTTGATCGTGTTTTGATCTTCTCTCTATGTAGGTGCTCAATTTTTTCCGATGCAAATAGCTCCCTATTTATAGACCAGAACTTCAACAAATCTTTTTATAGTTCAACTTGTATTTGCCTTCTACAAATCCTTGTTGACTTCTACTTGGACTCCTTTTCGACAAAAATTTCTTAAATAAATAAGAAAGCACAATTTCCTTAAATGAATAAGAAAACACAATTTCCTCAAATAGATTTCCTTAAAGAGGAATCAGTTTTCCTTCTTTCACTTGGCTTTGAACTCCTTTATAAAAGGAAACTTTTTGTACTAGTTGCTTGTCGAAAAAAAACAATAATTCCACAGCTTTATAACTTCTAATCCACGTGGTTGAAATTCTCCTTATCCAAGTCGGATTCGTTTTGTAAGGACACGTCTGTACAACCTATTTCTTTCATCTGTTCCTGTATTTGTCAATTATCAAAATCTTTATCATTCTAAAACAATGTGTTTTCAGTGTTGTCTAATGTATTGTGTATTAAAATTTCTTGACACTTGCCGAATAGTGCCTGCTTTTCGAGGTGCTCTTAATATTTGACATAACCTTTAAAAACATGTCTCTATATCCTTGATTAGATGCTTCTTTCTTGTAGTGGGTTGAGGATAGAAGGTGTGGAGAGTTGACCTTTCGATTCATGTTAATCAAACATGATTAGTTGAATCCTGAAGTTCGAATTGCATTTTTTACATGCCTATGAATAGGATTATGTCTATAAAAAGTAGTCGAAGTTTTTCCATTTTGCATCTTATTTGAATTATGTGCTTAATTAGGAAAACAAATAATAAGGTGCATATGAAAAACCCCTCTAAAAATGTTTGATTATATATTTACTGATTTTGATTTTTTCTGAAACTAACATCTTAATATGTTCTTGCAAAACATGAACCTTAAAGGAACACATCAGGATATCCTGATTATTGATCAATGACAAGTTTCATTTTTGTACTTCTCTAGTGTTTTGTTGGACTTGAAAATGTGTGTTATCTTTATCTTCTCTATCATTAGTAGTTGTCTAGTAATTCTTTTGTTGATTATTTTTCTGGGGCCTCCATAATCTTCTTCTCAGTTCTGATTGTCCTTTTCATGTAATGTTTTTTAACAAATCTATTTTTGTCTCCTTGACTTTGTTCTCTTTTTTAATGGAGACTTTGTATTTTTGGGTGGTAAATTGGACTAAGGAGTTGAATTATGAAAAGTTTTAGAGGACAACGGATGAAGACTAAGGGGGCATCTGGTAGAGTGCATTAGCAAAAATAGTGTATGCATTAGCTCTATGTACTAGGCGTACATTGAGAAGTGTATTACTAATACCATAGATTTCTAGGTAATAGCAATGCAAAGGGATCTAACGCATGCATTTTCATGGTTAAACACCCAATTACCCTTTCAAACTTTTTTTACATCTTTCCAACATAATCGTGGAGGATATTTTTGTAAGTAAATATTTTTATACAATGCATGCTATTTTTTTTATACAAAGAACCAAACAATTCATAAGATAATATATATGTTTAACTAATGCAAGCATAACTAACACAAGATTTACTAATACACTCTATTTAGCATTATTTTTATACATTCTATCAAACAACCCCTCAGGCCTTAAGTTTTATGCTCATAATCTTCTCTGGAGATGCCGTTTGATTTTCATTAGTTTTAAGCATTCTTTGCTGCTGATGATTTCTTGTTACCCCAAAAATATATGCCGAACCTTCTATGAAGTTCTAATTTTGTTGTTAAAACCTTCAATCTTGTCCAAAACACAAAAACAACACGGTTCTTGCAAAGTAAAAATTTTGGTTATTGGAAATCTGTAACACCTCAAAAGTTGGAAAATCAGATTTACTAAAGGGAAAGTTCATATTTTTGCACTGGTGTAGGAACTATGTGTCCTATCTACGGGATATAGGAATTCCTATAGGTCGTAGAAAGGAAGTCGTAGGACCATGGTTGACTTTTGAAATTTTCAAGTCTTAGTAAACTGGCGTAGAAGTGAATAAGACGGGTAATCGTTTTGACTACAGGTTGTATATTGGTTTCGTAGTAGTGTTCTAGACTTAATGAAATTTTTGGTTGAACATGGATTCTGTCACGACCCAAAACGAGTCGCGAGTGGCACCCACACTTATCCTCCTATGTGAGCGAGCCAACAAACCTAACCCCAACGTTTACCAGTATATATAACAAAATATAATGCGGAAGACCAAAACTCATTAATATAACCAATTAAATAAACTTCTAAAATATATTACTTATCATCCCCAAAATCTGGAAGTCATCACATCAAGAACATCTATCCTCAA
>NC_028645.1:19347351-19350725 GCF_001406875.1 Solanum pennellii | reverse complement strand
CAAGCAAGCTATCTCCCCAATGCCCTTTTGCTTTCCTCTTCGTTCTCTCTCTCGCTCGTTCGTTCTCCCTCTCTGTCTTTTTCTTTTTCTTCTCTAGATTCTTTTCTTTTACCCTAATTATCATATAATTCCTTATGATAAAAGTAAACCATTATTTATTCCAAGGTTATCTCCTTTAACTCTCCAAGTAAATAAATCATTAAACTTACCCCACTAATTTCATAAGGTTTGTCATGAATAGTCCAAAACACCCCTTTAAAACTTTTAGCAGAAATCTGACCCAGTTAGGTTACGCAACCTGTGACGGTCCGTCCTGTCTACGACGGTCCGTCCTGCAGGTCCGTCACAAAGTTCAGAGAGTCAAATTCTGTAAAGGGTTTGTGACGGTCCGTCGTACCTACGACGGTCCGTCCTGCAATTCCATCGCGAAGTTCAGAGAGTCGATCTCAGTACCCAAATTTTCAGAGTTTAAGTGTTTTGGAACGTAGCCCCTCGACGGTCCGTCACGCCTATGACGGTTCGTCCTAGTTGTCGTCGAGGGTAAGTGAGAAAAGTAGCAGAAGAAAATTTACAAGTATGGGACGACGAAATCCATCACGGGCCGTCGTGACCATGACGGTCCGTCGCGTGGTCCGTCGATCCATTCAGTTTTTATCAAACTAATATTACTGCTCGAGTCGACTAAACAGGTCGTTACAGTAGATACCAATTTACCCATCGTTCGTCCCCGAACGATCACAGGAAGAAAAGCAAGGGCGAGAAAGAGTACCTGAATCTGTAAAAAGGTGGGGATATCTTTCTTGCATATCCGCCTCATTCTCCCAAGTAGACTCTTCGACTGGCCGATTCTTCCACTGAACCTTGATAGATGCAATCTCCTTTGATCTCAACTTGCGGACTTCTCTAGCTAGAATAGCAACCGGCTCCTCCTCATAAGACAAATTCTCATCAAGAAGAACTGAATCCCAACGAATAATGTAGTTTCCATCCCCATGGTACTTTTTCAGCATAGACACATGAAATACCGGGTGCACTCCTGAGAGTCCTGGAGGCAATGCCAATTCATAAGCCACCTCCCCCACGCGCTTCAAAACTTCAAATGGCCCAATATACCTCGGACTAAGTTTACCTCGCTTACCAAACCGCATCACCCCTTTCATGGGTGAATCCTTCAGCAAGACTTGTTCACCCTCCATGAAATTCAAGTCCCTAACCTTTTGATCTGCATACTCCTTCTGTCTGCTCTGAGCTGCTAGAAGCTTTTCCTGGATGAGTTTTACCTTATTTAACGACTCCCTCAAAAGATCGGTACCCCAAGGTCTTTCCTCAAATGCATCAAACCAACTAATGGGAGACCTACATCTCCTCCCATACAGTGCCTCAAATGGAGCCATATCAATACTTGAGTGATAGCTATTGTTGTATGAAAACTCTGCTAAGGGTAAGAATTTATCCCAATGACCACCAAATTCTATCACACATGCACGAAGCATATCCTCCAACACCTGAATCGTTCGCTCAGACTGACCATCGGTCTGAGGGTGAAATGCAGTACTAAGATCCAGCCTAGTACCTAATTCAGCATGTAATGTTCTCCAAAACTTAGAAGTAAACTGCGTACCTCTATCTGATATGATGGAGAGTGGAACTCCATGCAATCGAACAATTTCCGAGATATAGAGTTTGGCTAACTTCTCTGCATTGTAAGTCATCTTGACCGGAATGAAGTGAGCAGACTTAGTTAACCTGTCAACAATTACCCAAATAGAATCAAACTTACCCAATGTCTTTGGAAGACCAACCACGAAATCCATTGCAATTCTTTCCCACTTCCATTCAGGAATGGGCATTCTCTGAAGTGTTCCTCCGGGCCTCTGGTGTTCATACTTTACTTGCTGACAATTTGGACACTTGGCAACAAACTCAACAATATCTCGCTTCATTCTACTCCACCAGAAGTGTTGCTTTAGGTCACGATACATCTTGGTTGCACCAGGATGTATAGAATATCCGGAACTATGAGCCTCTGTAAGAATAGTGTGGATCAAATCATCAACACGGGGCACACATACCCTTCCCTTAATTCTCAAAACACCTTCCTCATCCATTATTGCTTCTTTAGCCTCTCCTCGCAACACCTTATCTCGAATCCGGATCAGTTTCTCATCAGTAAACTGTTTTCCCTTAATCTTGTCAAGAAAAGAAGATCTTGCCTCCACACAGGCCAAAAATCCTCCTTTCTCATGTACTTCCAGCCTCATAAAGTCATTAGCCAGAGTCTGAACCTCTCTAGCCAATGGGCGTCTAGAAGCTTGCAAGTGAGCTAGACTACCCATGCTCCCTGCTTTTCTACTTAAGGCGTCTGCCACCACATTAGCCTTTCCTGGGTGATACAAGATGGTGACATCATAATCCTTCAGTAGTTCCATCCATCTCCTCTGTCTCAAGTTTAAATCTTTCTGAGTAAAGACATACTGTAGGCTACGATGATCCGTATAGACTTCACACTTAACCCCATATAGATAGTGTCTCCATTGCTTTAATGCAAACACTACCGCAGCCAACTCCAAATCGTGGGTCGGATAATTACGTTCATGCACCTTTAATTGCCTCGAAGCATACGCAATTACGTTCTTCTCTTGCATTAGCACTGCACCCAAACCAGAATAGGATGCATCACAATACACAATGAAGTTCTTACCCTCTACTGGCAAGGTAAGGATAGGTGCGGTAGTCAGCAAGGTCTTGAGTTTCTGAAAGCTTTCCTCACATTCATCCGACCATACAAATGGAACATTCTGCTTAGTCAAGTTCGTCAATTGGGAAGCAATAGAAGAGAATCCCTTGACAAATCGACGGTAGTAACTGGCTAAACCAACAAAGCTTCTTATTTCTGACACATTAGTAGGTCTTACCCAATTCTTCACTACTTCGATCTTAGAAGGATCCACCATCACTCCATCCTTAGAAACCACGTGCCCCAAGAAGGACACTGAATCTAGCCAAAACTCACACTTGGAGAATTTGGCATAAAGCTTTTTCTCCCTCAACATTTCCAACACAATTCTCAAATGCTCCTCATGTTCCTTCTTACTCTTGGAGTATATCAGTATATCATCAATAAATACGATCACAAAGAGATCCAGATATGGCTTAAAAATCCCGTTCATCAAGCTCATGAAAGCAGCAGGGGCATTCGTTAGTCCAAAGGACATTACCAAGAATTCATAATGCCCATACCTGGTTCGAAAAGCAGTCTTTGGCACATCTGCTGCCCGTATTTTTAATTGTTGATAACCAGACTTCAAGTCAATCTTAGAGAAGACACAAGCACCTTGTAACTGATCGAACAAATCATCAATGCGAGGAAGAGG
>NC_028645.1:19344700-19347132 GCF_001406875.1 Solanum pennellii | reverse complement strand
ATATCCCTATCCGGTGGCATACCAGGAAGGTCTGCAGGAAACACATCCAGAAACTCGCAGACTATCGAAACAGATTCAATCGAAGGTACCTTGGAAGTATCATCCCTGAGATGTGCCAAGAAGGCTATACAACCTTTACTAACCATCCTCTTAGCGCGAAGGAAAGAGATAATACGGACTGGGGTGGAAATGTAGTCACCCTCCCACACTAGCGGATCTGTCCCAGGCTTGGCCAATGTCACAGTTTTTGCATTACAATCTAAGATTGCAAAATTTGAAGAAAGCCAAGTCATACCCAGAATTACATCAAAATCAACCATTTCTAGGATAATCAAGTCTACATAGGTATTGCTCCCTACAAAAGTCACAAGGCAAGACCTATACACCTTCTCAACTATCACAGACTCACCCACAGGAGTAGAGACACTAATAGGCATGTCAAGCAATTCGCAATGTAAATCAAGACCAGTAGCAAATGAGGAAGATACATATGAAAATGTGGATCCAGGATCAAATAATACAGAAGCCATGCAATCACAGCTTGCCCGCCACCCCGATTGATTGGGTGACCACCATTACCTTGGCCACCAGGTCCTCCAGAATGACGGCCTCTCCCATGACCACCTCTACCTCTACCCATTGGGGGTCTGTAACTCTGTTTTGGACAATACCTCCTAATATGTCTTGNCTAATAAAGCCTTTACCTAACAACTCCTGAAGTTGGGCCTTTAACTCCCTTAACTCTGCTGGACCCATTCTATAAGGAGGTATGGAAATGGGGCGAGTACCCGGCTCCAAATCAATACAAAAGTCAATATCCCTATCCGGTGGCATACCAGGAAGGTCTACAAGAAACACATCCAGAAACTCGCAGACTATCGAAACAGATTCAATCGAAGGTACCTTGGAAGTATCATCCCTGAGATGTGCCAAGAAGGCTATACAACCTTTACTAACCATCCTCTTAGCGCGAAGAGAAGAGATAATACGGACTGGGGTGGAAATGTAGTCACCCTCCCACACTAGCGGATCTGTCCCAGGCTTGGCCAATGTCACAGTTTTAGCATTACAATCTAAGATTGCAAAATTTGGGGAAAGCCAAGTCATACCCAGAATTACATCAAAATCAACCATTTCTAGGATAATCAAATCTACATAGGTATTGCTCCCTACAAAAGTCACAAGGCAAGACCTATACACCTTCTCAACTATCACAGACTCACCCACAGGAGTAGAGACACTAATAGGCATGTCAAGCAATTCGCAATGTAAATCAAGACCAGTAGCAAATGAGGAAGATACATATGAAAATGTGGATCCAGGATCAAATAATACAGAAGCCATGCAATCACAGACCAAAAGATTACCTGTGATAACAGCATCAGATGTCTCTGCTTCAGACCTCCCGGGGAAAGCATAACAATGGGCCCTATCACCTGTCTGTCCATTGCCCCTATCATGTTGCGCCGCAGCAGTTCCAGCTTGCCCGCCACCCCGACTGATTGGGTGACCACCATTACCTTGGCCACCACGTCCTCCAGAATGGCGGCCTCTCCCATGACCACCTCTACCTCTAACCATTGGGGGTCTGTAACTCTGTTTTGGACAATACCTCCTAATATGTCCAGTCTCCCCACATCCATAACAATTCCTGGAGTCAAGCATAGGTCTTTGTGAAAGTGACGAAGTCTGAGGATAACCACCAAACTCAGAAAAAGGCTGACTGGGCTGCGATGGACCCTCAGCTAAAGCCTGCAGGGCAGACTGAATAGGGCGGTTTTGGTAACCTCCTGAACTCTGCCCTCTGGAGTAAGAACCTCTAAACTCACCTCCCTTACGGAACTTCTTAGATGTCGACGCCATGGTGAAGTCGTCTGGCTTCACCCCCTCCACTTCTATCACAAAATCAACCACTTCCTGAAAGGATTTTGCTGCAGCAGCTACCTGTAAGGCTGGAATCCGCAAATCTGACCTCAATCCCTTCACAAAACGGTGCATCCGTTCTTGTGGACTGAAACAAAGCTGGGTGGCATACCTAGATAGTGCACGAAATTTAGCCTCATAAGCAGCAACAGACATCCTTCCTTGCTCTAGGCTCAGGAATTCATCTCTCCTCCTATCCCTCAAAGTTTGGGGTATATACTTCTCCATAAATAGGCTAGAGAATGATGCCCAAGTCATAGGTGGTGCCTGTGCTGGTTGACACTGAACATACGACCGCCACCACCTTTTGGCATCCCCTTGAAACTGATAGGTCACAAACTCCACACCGAATCGTTCTACTATGTCCATCTTATGTAGCAGCTCATGACAGTCAACCAGAAAATCATAGGCATCATCAGATTCAACACCCTTGAATACTGGAGGTTTTAGCTTTAAGAATTTCGTGAAAAGTTCATGCTGATCACTAGTCATTATGGACCCTGTAGTCA
>NC_028645.1:19313665-19341823 GCF_001406875.1 Solanum pennellii | reverse complement strand
ATAGCATAAACCATAACCTACCTCCACCGAAGAATCATGATCAAGCAAGCTATCTCCCCAATGCCCTTTTGCTTTCCTCTTCGTTCTCTCTCTCGCTCGTTCGGTCTCCCTCTCTGTCTTTTTCTTTTTCTTCTCTAGATTATTTTCTTTTACCCTAATTATCATATAATTCCTTATGATAAAAGTAAACCATTATTTATTCCAAGGTTATCTCCTTTAACCCTCCAAGTAAATAAATCATTAAACTTACCCCACTAATTTCATAAGGTTTGTCATGAATAGTCCAAAACACCCCTTTAAAACTTTTAGCAGAAATCCGACCCAGTTAGGTTACGCAACCTGTGACGGTCCGTCGTGTCTACGACGGTCCGTCCTGCAGGTCCGTCACAAAGTTCAGAGAGTCAAATTCTGTAAAGGGTTTCTGACGGTCCGTCCTACCTACGACGGTCCGTCCTGCAATTCTGTCGCGAAGTTCAGAGAGTCGATCTCAGTACCCAAATTTTCAAAGTTTAAGTGTTTTGGAACGTAGCCCCTCGACGGTCCGTCACGCCTATGACGGTTCATCCTAGTTGTCGTCGAGGGTAAGTGAGAAAAGTAGCAGAAGAAAATTTACAAGTATGGGACGACGGAATCCATCACAGGCCGTCGTGACCATGACGGTCCGTCGCGTGGTCCATCGACCCAGTCAGTTTTTATCAAACTAATATTATTGCTCGAATCGACTAAACAGGTCGTTAGAGATTCAATGAGTTGGTCTACAAGTAGTAGAAATATTGAAAGGTCTCGTGGAAAGTGACCAAATATTAGGCCCCACTAAGTGGTTCTACGGTTGACTAGTACGAACATTAGAAAGTTCTACGGACCGTAGGTCACTTCGACAGGATTTAATGAAAGGCATTTTGGTCTTTTCGTACCTACTCAACCCCTAAAATACATCGTTTTAGGCCTATATATACCCTATACCCGTTATTCCTCAAACAATCTAATCCAAATCTCTCCGATAGACTAAAATTTCTCCAAATTCTCTCAAGCCCTCTTCGTCAATTCTCTCTCAAGCTCAAGGAAGAAAGCTAGGGTTTCAAACTTCAAGTCTCCTCTTATCTCTTGCTTTTCTAGGATTTCATTGTCAAGGAATGTGAGAACTCACCAATGGATATGATTCATCAGTTGGATCTCAAAAGAAACTCATCTCCAATTCAATTTTCCCCAATTTGATTGAGGTTTCATGCAATATAATTTTTACCAAATTTATTAAAATTTAATTATTTGGTTTCAATCTTATTATGCATGATTTGAATCAATTACAAAGTTTTTTTAGATTTCATATGGAGTGATGCTTTTTACTTGATTTTGATGATAAATTTATAAAGAGACCTGAAGAATTTATGAGTATAATTTAGGAGAGCTATGCATTTTTTTATGAAATATTGCTTATGAACTAATTAAGTATCTTATGAGATAAGAATCAATAAATTTTGAAAAGTTTTCTCACATATTATGAAATCAGAAAAGGCTCAAAAATACCCCTTAACTATTCGAAATAGCTCATATATACCCTTAAACTTTATTTCGGCTCAGAACTACCCTTCCCGTCATACTATTGGGTCAAAAGTAACCTTCTTATTAACGTAAGTTGTTAAATGCCATGCGGATGCCATATGAATGTCACATTGCATGCCAATAGGATTCCGCTGCCATGTAGACTAAATACAAAGGGTCAAAAATTACTCTTAAACTATCCGAAATAGCTCATATTTACCCTTAAACTATATTTCGGCTCAAAACTACCCTTCCCGTCAAACTATTGGGTCAAAAATAACCTTCTTATTGACAGAAGATGTTAAATGTCATATGTATGCCACATTTCATAACAATATGGTTCCAGTGCCACATAGACTAAATCCCTAAATCCTAATTACCCCCCCCCCCCATTTCATTATTTCCAGAAATGATATATTCACTCATTCTTCCTTATTTCGCGGCTAGGGTTTCATACTTTTCTTTGTGACTGGGTTTCAAAATGGATATTAATGCTTGTAAGTTAGTAAATATTTTTTCTTATTTTATAATGTTTATGATTTCAAAGCATAATAGTTAGAATTTCACAACTTTCCCCTATCAGCTAAGGCTTCATATCTTTCTTCGGGGCTGAGTTTCAAAGTGGATATTCATGCATGTAGGTTAGTAAATATTTTTTCATATTTTATTATGTTTACGATTTCTAAGTATGATAGCTAGAATTTCATAACTTTCCCGTCATTTCGCGGCCAAGGTTTCTTAACTTTCTTCGGAGCTAAGTTTCAAAGTTGATTTTCGTGGTTGTAAGCACAATAAAATAAGAAAAAAGATTTACTAACCTAGAACCAAGAATATCCACTTTGAAACCCAGCGATGAAGAAAACTGTGAAACCCTAGCCGCGAAATGAGGGAGAAGGGGTGAAATCGTTTCTGGAAAATAATGAAATGAGGGGAACATGAGTAATTAAGATTTAGGGATTTAGTCAATGTGGCAGTGGAACCCTATTGGCGTGCAATGTGGCATCCATGTGACATTTAACAACTTCCGCTAATAAGAAGGTCACTTTTGACCCAATAGTTTGATGGGAAGGATAGTTTTGAGCCGAAATATAGTTTAAGGGTAAATATGAGCTATTTCGGATAGTTGAAGGGTACTTTTGACCCTTTTCCTTTTAGTATATGTGGCAGTGGAAGTCAATTGGCGTGCATGTGGCATCCACATGGCATTTAACAATTTCCGTTAATTAGAAGGGCTCTTTTGACCCAATAGTTTGATGGGAAGGGTAGTTTTGAGCCAAAATATAGATTAAGGGTATATATGAGCTATTTCAGATATTTTAGTGGTATTTTTGACCCTTTTCCGCTATGAAATTAATCATGGGTTTGAAAGGTTTCCGCACACATGCATGGATCATGATTGAAGGAGCTACTCTGTAGTGACTTTATGATTGGATTGTTAGTTTAATTATGTTTTTCCAAGTATGATGATATGAATATGTCTATGACCAATTCCGTTGATATTTTTACTTATAACCAAGAGGATAATTAGATAGAGGTTCTGTCACGACCTGAGAGCACCCCCTAGATGTAACACGGCGTACTTGACCCTGAAAGGGTCTTATACAAGCCATTAGCATAATCATTAATGCATAAAGACATTGAATAATGCGGAAATTTAAAAACTTTTCACAATCAATGTCAAAACTCTTTCATACTAAAAAATAAAGTGTCCAGACATCGTCTCATTAACCATCTATGTGTCAAATAGGGGCCTTAGTCTTTTATGATAAAATTATCTCATAATAGGAAGTGCGTAGAATTTTATAAGTCTATTACAATAGAAAGAAACATAAGTGGCATCATGTTGTCCTCAAAACTTGAGGACATACCAAAGTCTTGGAGAATGCAATCTGAGTCTTCTCTTCTTCACAATAAGAACCTACTAGTCAGAACCTACACTTAGTTAAGAAAAAAATGGATGAAATACGGGTTAGCATAGTCAATTATACTAAGTATAGAAGTCATGCAATTAAAACCATTTAAAAAATGCATAAAAGGAACCTTTGTTGAAAACATGTCATTTCAAGTTAAAAGCGACAATGCACATTCAAGTAATACATAATCAATCCATACCATAAAATAAAGAGACATTCATGACCATAAGTAACATCATACTTTACCATATCCATATATTACATGTTTGAGTTTAATTAATATCATACCATAAATACACAACCCATGACCTACATGTTTGATTTTAATTAATATCATACCATAAAGACACAACCCATGATCCCCTTTTCAAGTTCACTTGTGCAACGTACATATGAACTCCCATACCCCCATATATACTAAGTAAAGTCATCAAGAATACCCAAGTGTCGTCACATACTCAGTCAACATCATAATAGGCGAAACCAACCTTAACATCATTCAAAAGTTGCCATACATAAAGGACTCACACAAGAGCTACTCAAAGAACCCACTTGTGCAATGTCTACGTTACGTCTCATACCCTTACCTATAATAGGTAGTACACCTAAACAAGCCCTAGTTAGAGTTCACATTCATATTCATAAGTCATATTCATTTCTTAGTTCATATTCTTTAAACATAGGGAGATTTGCAATTACCGACATAGACCATGTGAGCTACATGGAATTCGGTGTTCTACCTCCACACCGAAAAGAAGGTGTTTCACTTGCTTAGGGTGAAACTAACATAATATTTTCTAGGTGGATCCACTAGCTAAAACCTATGTGGGCACTAGTGGTGGCAAATGGGCGGGTTGGGTCAAATCTGGGCGGGTTGAAAATGGGTAAACATAAAATGGGTAATCATTCAACCGGCCCATATTTGATATGGGTAAAAATGAATTGGGTGAAATACTAGTTTACCCATACTTTACCCATATTTAATTAAGAATTAGTTCTTTACTTAAGAATTCAAATTTGAGAAAACATTTTAGTTTTTTTAGATGAAATCTGTTGAAAATACTTCATTTAGTTTTATTTTATTATAAACATAAAAAAAAAATTTTTAAAAAAATTTCGGGGTATGGGTGGGGGTGGGGGGCTGNCTAGAGTCGGCTGCGGTGGTATTCGCCTTGAAGATATGGGGTCGAGGGTAGGGGTGAAAAATGAAATTTTGAAGTTCAAAATACTTTTTAAAAAAATAAATTTTAAATTTTTTTTTGGGGCGGGGTGGGGGTGGGGGGTCGATAGTTGAAATATTAATAGGGACCCATATATGAAAGTTTTGAAAAATTGCTTCTATAACTAGGCAACAGAAGGTTTTTCAAAATGTGGAGAAAACTTGGAATACCCATATATGACCCGTAGTTTACCCATAATATACCCATATTTTAATGGGTAAAATATGGGTATAAGCCCAAATATTACCCATATTTAAAATCACTCTTTCTACCCATATTTAATGGGCTATTTGGGCAGTCAGTGAAAAGTGGGCTTTAATTGCCAGCACTAGTGTGCACATAGTTAAGGAACAAGGAGATTGTTACTAAAAACACAGACTTGCTAAACGTATAAGGTTTCCATCGCATGACACAACATATATATATCGGGAACTTGGACTTGCTAAAAGTAGAAGAACCCATATGGGAAGCCGGACTTATTAAACGTAGAAGCCTCCATCTTGTTTTAATGTTCACTCAGTACTAAGCACAATTCCCTTTAAGTAATCATTAAGCCTTTACTTAAGGTTATTATTTATAAGAGAATGCACTTAGTTAGGCATTCATCCCAAATTACATCATACTAACTCAAGGGCTCCTTAGGTGAGAAAAGTCTTTCATCCTAAGAGCCATGAACATGTGAGAATGTTCCCTCATATCATAGTCATATAGTGTTTATGATAATTAACTTTCAATCAACATACTAACAATTTCAATAAGTTTAGCACTTTAAAAAGTTACTTTTTAAAAGTTACTCCCTCCATTTCAAAAAGAATGACTCTATTTCCTTTTTAGTCTGTTTCAAAAGGAATGACCCATTTCCTTTTTAAGCAATACTTTAACTTTAACTTTCTACATGACATGCTTAAGACTGCAAGATTAAAGGTCATTTTGGTACATTTGACATAACTTAATTTAGAACCACAAGATTAAAAAGTCTTCTTTCTTTTCTTAAACTCCGTTCCAAGTCAAACTAGGTCATCCTTTTTTAAACGGAGGGAGTAGTTAACTAACCCCCCCCCCCCCAACCCTTAATTAAATAACTAACTAATACTAAGACCCCTAACTTACAACTCAAAATCAAAACTGAGCAGCACCTACGGACCGTAGGTGGAGTTACAACGCGTTCTGCCTAGATCTTCTTTTCATACTGGGGGCTCCCTTTTGGGAGATAAGCTCCCCACTCTAATTCCAACCCACGACCTTGACTTACGATCGGTAGACTAGTCTACGCGCCATAGTTTGGGGTCTTGTTAATGCTGCTGCTTTGACAATTTATGGGGTCCAATGTTGGGACCTCCTCAACGACTCCTGAGGTGGTCCTTGAGGGGATCGTACCCAGAATTTTGGACCCTAAACATTAAGTTCTACTTATTTAAGTCATTTCTACAATATTAATACCTCATACACCACTCCAAAACCTCACTACAAGGCCTGAGACCACAATAGTTCAAGTTACTAGTTTCCGGACGTCATTGTCGTTTCTTGACGTTTATGTGCTACACCTTATTTCTAAGTTTGTTACATTTAAATAGGACCTGAAACATCATTTTTATCCTTTTTGAGTTATAAGACATCATATAAGGCTTTAGCTTAGGTATTTAGATTTTTGAGGTGTTACAGGCTCACCTGTTAGTAGAAGTCGGGTCTCTAGTAGTAATCTCCTTATTTCTAAGTACGTGTCCCCGTAGGATATTCTTATGTGACTAATATAGTGGATCCAACTAAGCTAGAAGTATGGTCCTTGCCTTTGCAAGTTGGACATCTCTTTTGATGTGGAATTAAGACACCGAATTCCATGTTATATCTCACATAGTCTATGTCTCTTAACGGTAAATATCTCACAAAAGAACAATGTTTTCTTCAAAGATTTTACGAAAAATTTCATTATGTTTTAAGATGTATTGACCATGTTCATGAATTATGATTTATCCTTAAAAGGCTTTACAATTTTTTAGCTTGGTCATGCATATCATGTGTAAATGTCCTTATATGAACACATTTATGTTTTTATGCATTTCCCTCATACTCTAGTACATTCCATGTACTAAAGCATACTTGTTCCTACATTTTTAATATTGTAGGGTCTAACGCTCTTTCTCCTCACGCTCATGGCTAAGTGATTGCTTGATCATTCGAAGACTTGGTGAGTCTTCATGTTCGGAGGACCATGTATTTTTTCTATGAGTTTTATGTCTTAAGTTTTTGTACGTTCTATATGTGTATGGGTTACGTTCCAACAACTCTTTTTATGATGTATTAGATTGGCTTGTGAAGACTAATGATTAGACTTTTGTATTTATGTATAACTCTTTTATGATATGAGACTTTCAACTAAAATATTTGTGTTTTCTATTATATTGTGATGTATGCATGTCAAGTTGCTTGTGTAGGACATGGTTATCGTGAATGGTATTCAGGGCCGTCTCAACAAGTTTAGGGGCCTAAAGCCAAATTTTATAAAGAGGCCCTATTGTTTTTAGTTGACAAATATAAATTGAATAATTATAACATACTTAGTGTAATCGTACAAATGAGGTCTGGAGAGACAGGATATATGTAGACATTATGAAGTAAAGTAATAATAAAACATGATTCAGAATTTCTAAAAATGTGAATACCAATACGACCTTAGTTTAGTTAATGTGTATCTATGTGATTTCGGTCATAGACTAGGGGGATACTTACGCATTTTCCCTTATATAAACACATAACAATAGATTTTACATAATGTAGAATGTTCTTACAATTGAGAGACTTCACAATATTCAACAATGAAAGAATAAAAAATAGAGAAAGGAGAATAAAGGGAAGTAAATATAAGAACGCAATATTATTGGTTCATGATAATCGTAAGAATATAAATGAGCAAGCCAATAAAATAGATAGTCATATACAAAACTAGAAGGGATACTACAATTAACTAGTCACATAATAATTTAGAAAAGATACTACAATCAACTACACAAAATTCATTTTCTCAATTATAACTTCTATGCCATTTTTTTTTCAAATTTATCGATACATGATATTATGCATCTTTGGGAGAAAATAGGGGGCCCAATTTTTGCTTTAGTGGTCTTATGGTTCAGACGGCCCAGATGATATTAATACAATTCTAGTTACAATCGGAGATTAGCACAACTTGTAGTTATGTTTTATTGCAATGGCTTAGTGCGGGCATTTATAAAATCTATGATTAATTATCAAACAAAGGGAACTTGCTAAATAATCAAGAATTTTCCAAGAGTTAGTATTTCCCTATTTGTTGAAAAAAGACTACATTGGTGTAAAATTTACAACAATTACTAAACTACCTAAAATTAGTAAATCTTACCAAAACCCTCCATGTATGTCTGCGATATTATTATGGCAATTCTTACTTTCTTATTTCCACAACCAGTATTGGTACACTACATATTCTTTATGTATGTAAGTTGCAATACTCAAGCTAATAATGTTAAATTAATTATTGATTATGTTCTCATTCGTTAACAAAAGGAGTCCATTGGTGTTTGAACATTACATTAACTTATGAAAATTAAAGACAAGGCTTTTGAAGATCACATTGCTGTCATGACATTATTTGTTGTTGCATTTTAGCTTAATGTTACCTAATATGTGTAACCTTAGTGTAGTATCATTAGTGTATGTTATATAAGATAGTTATGCATATTTAATCAACCATCTATTCCTCAATTATTAATCCTAAACAAGTTTGATAGACTAAAATAGATTATATGTATCCATTGTGATCTATTGTTTCCCGATATTCAATCAATACTACGCCTCAGGCATAATCAAGTTTGGGTTGAAATATATCATACATGTCCATTCAGCACAAAGTAGTGGTTGAAGAACATTTAATAGTGAAGACTACACACATTCAATATACATTAAGTTCATGGTTGCACGGTCTATGCATGTATTTACACATTTACAGAAGATGGTTCTGCAAAAGGCGGAATAGTAAAGCAGCCCGTTACTATGTTGGTGGCTGTCATCTTGGTATTCTTAGTTATTGTTGCAACTTTGTACATGTGATGAAAAAATACATGTTTGATTTCCTGTTGGAATAGGAGAAAACGTCTTAGAAGTGGATGTAGAGTATAGTAGTCATTGTATAATAGCAATAGTGTGGCGCTGGATGTGTCATGTACCTTTTTGAAGTGTTGAACATCTTTCTTCAACCTAACTTTTCAAAAAATAGTGCAAGGTCCAAAGGTGGAAGCTAAATTTTCTGGAAAAACAAATTAGAGGAATAAATAATGGAGAAAAGAAAGTACGTATCTATAAATAAACAAATGAGAGGAATAAATGACCAGAGTAAAGAAAGTACACAATTATATATAAACATAATACACAGTATATATAAATTTAAGGTATAAGAATATATATTAGATAGAGGCACCGAATCTATCCAAGCACAATATATAACATGAAGACCGCTACTAACATAAATCAAAATTTTGAATGATTCATATTGAAATAAGGCCAAGCAAAAAAGGTTTGGAACCATGTTCTTGAACATGTACTCGAAAAATGTCTATAACTTCACAACCTCATATATGATTCATTAGATTATCATGCAACCCCACAATAACATGGGAAATTAAAAAAAATGAGTCGGAAAATATTTTAAAAGATAAGGATTCAATAAACTCAATCGAAATGGTAGACAACGTAACCCACATCTATAAAACAATCGGAACAGAGGAAAAGAAAAATTGATAAATAAGAGGCAAAGAGGAACAATTGCTCATGATCATGGACCAATAATTGAAAGGTGAACAACTCATCCTGAAAGTCAAGTATCATTAAACATGAAATTGCAACAAGCATTATAAAAAAGGCTTTAGTAGAATCAATTACTTCAAGTATCCATCTTCAACTTTCTTTGAGAATGATAAATGTTAAACGAACTCATTACTATAATTATTGTGATTGCACTTATGAAACACTTAGTAATATAGGTTTTAGTGCCTATATGACTAAGTTTAGGGCTAAACAATTTTTTTTAATATTCATTCATGTGAAATTAAATAGAAGCCGAACCATGAACCAATACCCCAATTTGTAAAAGTATATCATAATTACAAGACGACCATAAATATAGTGACAATTACATTATAAAGATGGAAAAAAATACTTAGAACAAAATTGTGAACTCTCACATTAAAATTTTCAATCGAAGTTGAGTAAATTCAAGATTGCTTACACTGGGACAAATCAGTACTCTTGATGGTTCAGTTGGCCCAAACAGTCATCAGAGGAAGTAGAAAAATGGAATGTAATAGTCAATTCATCATCAATATAACATAACAATCTGCAACTTATATTTAAGCACCATTTAAAAACTCAAAAGATTAAGAGAAGAAAAGATATCAGCGGAAGAATGAGAATAAGAATGTTTTAGAAAAATCACCAGTTGTTACCTTGTCCAGAATTGAAGCTTCAGCAGATGATGAACACTACTTTGCTCGCAGATGAAGGTTGTTGTGAATGCAAGAGCAATTCATTTCAGCAAATCAAAGTAAATTGAAGAAAAATCTAAAATGAAGAGTCAAAGAGGGGATGAAAGAAAAACTAAAAATAAACGGCCACGTATGATTGAGTCGGAATTAATAAATATGAATACCAATACCAATACCAATACTAGAGTCATTTGAAGGACTTAAACAAAGGCTTTGAGGCTATTCAGAAGGGTTCTCCTATGGGAAACTCCCTCTGTACAAACAATCGACAAAAATCGTGAGGTAATTTCAAAGAATTTATAATCAATTACAATTCAAGAACAAATATTGTAGTCTAGGATCCGGCAATCTCTGAAAATTCAATACAACAAACTTGAGGATTCCGGAACAATGGAAACAAAAGGGAAGGTTAACATATTAGTCCTAAATTTTCTTTGAGTAATCATAACAGAAAAAGAGTTACAAAACAAAGTGAAGTAACGGAACGTAAGAGCAGGGAAGGAATTCCAATAATAACTCTCTGTTTTGATCCCTTGAAACAACTCACTGATTCTAGTAAATCGTTTTAGGAAGCTACACCTACAAACTAACTAATATCCTACCTTTTTTGGCGGATTTTAACTTATATACGTGACAATGATGATGTAAAAGAGTTACACAATGTTAGTGCATAGAAACTGAACTCTTTTTTTCTCGTGCAGCCTAAAGATTTTAATATTGGATGCTTCAATTGACCTCAAGGTTTCTAATTTTGGATAGTGTTCTAATCCAGCAAGTCAGGGTAACTATTCTCTTTAATTTCCATTGCTCTTTACCTTTGGGAAATGAAATCCTCAACTCTTTCGTACTTTGTGGTTATCAATTTAGTAATGCAGCGGAAACACAATTATTTGAGCCTTTATTTAATTTGTTGACCAAGGAAACCTATATGTCTTTATAGTCCTCCATTGATCCTGAAATTCATCCGTGGTATCAAACCATTCAAACCACAAAAAACTTACTCACATGTGGTGGTGGGGATTTGAAAAGATGATCTTTTTTTTAACGGAAAAGGGCCTAAAATACCCTCGAAGTATTGAAAATGGTACAGAATTACCCCCCATCCACCTATTGGCCCCCAAATACCCTTCACATCTACCTTTGGGTCCAAATTTACCCCTTCATTAACAGACTAAAATTAAAAATAATTAAACAATATTTTTTAATTACTTGGCACTCAACCATTGGTTGTAATTTAATTATTTAAAATAATTTTAAACCAACCCATTTTAACTAAACCCGCCCCAAATATTATTAAACCCGCCCCACTTGACCTAATTTAAAAACCCCGCATCTAATCACAAAACCCTAAAACCTTATTCCTCAAATTTTCACAATCAACAGATCGTGCAACAACTTCCATCGTGCAACTCCATCGTCTTCTTCTTCTCAAGTAGTAACTTCCACCGTGTTCCTCACGATCACGATCTACAGAGGATATTTTCGTTCACAATCTCAACTTAAACTCAAGTAAGAACTTTTGTGCACTTCGAAATTTCAGCTAGGATTTAGTTTTTAATCGATGTTACTTGTTTTGAGAATCGATTTCTATTTATGTTAATTTTTCGTGTATTTTGTGCTTTTTTGACAATTATTTATGGTGATATAACAATTTGTTTAGTGTTGTCTATTTATGTTAGTGTTATGTGTTACTATATTGATTTTGAGTAGGATTTTTGTATTGTTGTCTCAAGTTTGTTCTTTTCTGTCTTTACTCGTCGTTTCTCCCTTTATTTCATAATACTTTTCAATTTGTGTTAGTCTGATCTGCCTTTATTATTGTTAGGTATGAAATATTTTATTGAATCGTCCACTTTTTAGATTTTAGGTATTATATTATATTTTTTTGTGTATGTAAAGTTTTACTTTGAAGCATGTGGTCCCTATTCCTTTACTCTTGGTAGATTCCTCTGTTTTTTTAAATATTTTGTTGTTGTCTAATATACCCCTTTTCTCTTCTTTTTTTTTTGTCTATAATGTCCTTTTCTTGAAGAATGGTCGACAAGGTGTACCTATTATTCTATTATGGGGGCAAGTGGGTACTGACACCTAATGTTATTGACATTTAAAAATTAACTCATGTTTGGAAGGAGTATGATCCAGATTTATTGTCATATATAGACATATGTGAAGAGTTCCATGAAAAGTTAGGTTTTAGTATGGTCCAACAACTTCTACTCAGAGGACCTTCTGGGAGGTATTATTTGATTGAGGGGGATTCTGGCATAAGAACAATACAGACAACACTGTCTATTAAATCTGGTGTACTTGAATTGTTTGCTGTAGATGAGGGGGATGATGTTGTTCCAGCTATTGACACCAGCCACAATGATGAACCATACCTAGTCACAGTAGAAGTTGCTACTGAAGGTGAATCAAGTGAGGAAGAAGATGATGAAAATGAACCTAATCTAGTCACAATGAATGGTGGAATAGATGTTGCGACTGAAGGTGAATCAAGTAAGGAAGAAAATGATGAAAATGAGCCTTATCCAAGTGACTAAAATAGTGAAGAATTAGAATCCTTTAGGTTGGAAAAGAAAAGAGAAATTAATGATCAACTTGACAACTTTAAAGAGTTGGAAAAAGGTATGAGTTTTAAGAACCTTGATTAAGCTAAAAGGGTTGTAAGTTACTACTCAATTGCTAGGAAGGTTGCCCTTAGAGTTGAAAAGAATGACTCTGTTAGAGTTAGATATAAGTGTATTGTTGGTTGTCCTTTTGTGTGTCTTATTTCTGAAGTTAAGAAAGGGCAAGGATTTGAAATTAAGACTTTGCAAACAAAACATACATGTCCAGAAGCATTCAGGAATAGAAGAGCTACTCAACAAGCTCTAGCACACTACTTCAAGAATAGGGTCCAAAATGATCCTAAGTGCAAAGTGACTGAAATGAGAAAGATAGTAGATGATAACTTTAAGCTTAATATTAGTTATTCAAAAATGAAGAGGGTTAAAAAGACATGTGCTAGAGAAATTCGATGGTAATTATGTTGATGATTTCAATAAATTAGAGGGTTATGCTCAAGAGTTATGGGATAGTAATCCTGGTACTGATGTGATTATAAACATATCCAAAGAGGCTTTGTTGGAACATGGACAAAGAAAGTTTCTGAGAATGTACATTTGTATTCAGGATTTGAAAAGTGGTTGGAGAGCTGGTTTGAGACCATTTAAAGGGTTAGATGGCACCTTTTAAAGAGGGAAGTTCAAGGGAATTTTATTGGTCTCACTTGGTAAAGATTCAATGAAGCATTTTTATCCACTTGCTTGGGCAGTGGTGGATAGAGAAACTATTAGAACATGGAAATGGTTCATTGAGTTGCTGAGGAACTCATTGGGGTTGGCAGATGGTGAAGGATTGACACTAATGTCTGATATGCAAAAGGTAATTTTGCAAGTGTATGACAGTTTTTTATTTATAGTTATTGTGTACACTTGAATTTTTTTAAGTTATTCTACTCTATTTTTTTCTTATTATTACAGGGCTTGATTGGTGCTGTTAGTGCTTTGCTTCCAAAAGCACAAGTGTGCAAAACACAAAGAAGCCAATTGTTCTAAGTCTTGGAGTGGTGTACAGATGAAGAAAATGTTTTGGTGGTTTGCTTGGAGTACATATGGAGAGGAATTTGAAGACCAATTCAAGCCCATAGGTTCTATGTCTAAAAAAGCAGCAAAAGGTCTTTTATGGTATCCATTATAACATTGGTGCAGGGACTTTTTTGACACTGTCTGCAAAAACTACTCCTGTGATAATAATTTTACTGAGTCTTTCAACAAATGGATTTTGGAAGCAAGGGCAAAACCAATAATAAAGATGCTGGAAGACATTAGAATTAAGGTATTGCCACTATTTTATATAACTATATGATAACATCTATTAATGTTTAATATGATAGTAATATGTAGGTGTTATGTATAGATTATATATGTCATGTACATGTTATATATTTCATTGTTATCTATAGGTTAAGAAAAGGTTGAATAAACTTGAAGAAGAGGGTAAGAAGTGGACAGAAAAGTATAGTCCATATTTTGTGGATCTGTATCATGATTTCAGAATGATTGTACAAGGTTGTCAAGTTGTTGCTAATGGAGACTTAGGATATGAGGTGGTTGAGGGTATAGATAGACATTTTGTGAATCTTGCTACAAAGAAGTGTACTTGTAGGACATGGGATTTGACAGGAATACCATGTCCTCATGGTATTAAAGCATTAGAACATGATAAAATAGAGCCACTGAATGAGATGCATTGGTGGTATTGATCTTTCTTAAGCTATGCAACCACCACAAATTCATAAATTGGTTGGTAGACCAAAATTAAAGAGAGTAAGGGAAAAATATGAGGCAAGAAAAAGGGAAGGATTATCGTCGAAAAGTAGAAAAGGATTACAAATGACATGTGGAAATTGCAGTGTTGTAGGTCACAATAGAAGAGATATCCTCTTGTAAGTCATGTTTTATCAATTTTTAATTACTTACATTGTATAATTATTTATCTTATACTTTCACAAATTTTACAGCTTCAAGAAGGAAGACAAGTTCTCCCCGATGAACCAATCTTTATGCCAACTCCTGAATTTATTGCATCTTCTAGTCGACAAACAAGTCATAAATCAAGGGAAGAATTCAATGAAGTTGTTGGTCCTTCAAAATAAAAGAGAAAAAATGTTTCAAAGGACAAAGTTGATGCACTTCCAAAGAGGTCTAAAAACGATGGAAAAGAAAAAGTTGTTGCACCTTCTATTGCAACTGTTGATGAGGATGAAGTTGAAGACGGTATTGAATATGAGGATGAGGATACAGTCCTTGCACCTAGAGTGATATCTGAAGAAAAAACTAGACTTCAAATGAAGAAGATGCTACAACAACCAATTGGTTCAAGAAGGATTAGTTTTAAGGGTGATGAAAATGGTGTTGTTGTCCCTACTAATTTTCCATACTCACCAAAAAAGCTATCTTGGAAAGGCAGTGCATGTGTGACCTCAAATCAGTTGAAAAAAGTCAAGGAGAAAAAGATTGGCAAGCTTAAGGCAAAGAGGGGCAAGCATTAGAAAGTAGTTGCTAAGTATTGATTAAAAGTTTTTGTTTAGCATGTAATGGCACAGTGGAACTTCTTAAACTGCTATTTTTGGAGGGGCAAGCATTACAAATTAGTTTGATAATGTTTTTTGGGCTGAAAATATTTTGTGACTTGAAAATTTTATGAATGAATTCTATTATTTGGTGGTTTCGTGGAACTGTTGAAATTTTGTGGTCTGTGGAACTGTTGCAGTTTCGTGGTCTGTGGAACTGATGAACAGACTTTTTTTAGAGATTCTTCACTCAATTGTACTGGCATATTATTTTCATTAGTTAACAGAATAACTTCTACTTCAGGTGGAGAAAATGGTTACTTTTCTTTGTTTTTTCTTACTAGGTTTATGTCAAATTCTTATATTTCTATTATAATGAGCTATGGTTTTTTTGGGTATACATCTGAAAGTTGGTAACTTTCTCCTTTATTGATAACTTTTTATTCTAATACTTGCATGTGATTCTTTTATAAATCTAAGTAATCAAAAGATTTGAAGGCTACACGTGTTTGGCACATTCTTCACCTACCAAAGAGTAAATTTCATATCTTTCGCCTTTGAACAGAGGAAGCAACAATCACAGGCTTAATGCCAAATTGAAGAGGAAGCAACAATCACTGGCTTACTAACTCCCCCATACACCCCCCCCCCCNCTCCTATAAAATTACCGGCCACCAAAATTTATCATATCACTTAAAAACCAGAGGACCATTTTTGCTCTGCCATGGAGGGTACTAAGCAAACCCCAACCCCATACTATACTCCAACTTCCAAACCTTCACCACCCACCTACCCTTTTTCTTCTTGGAAAAAACTCAATCTTTACTATTCTTTAGCTGCCATCACTTTCCTCTGTTGTGCTTCTTATTACGCGGCCAATTACAAAACACCACCACCTGTGTTGGCCTTCACCTCTCTAACATTTGGTCCTCTAGTTGATGGAGAGTACAGTGAGGAAGAGATCCAAGTTGATGGAGATTGTCAATTATTGGAAGCTTTGTTGGAGATGGTGGTGATAACTTCTTTTTGGTGTTTGAAGGGCTAAAGAAGCACTGATGAAGAAAGTAAATGAAGGCAAGCAGAGGAACAAGAAGGAAATACTCCATTTTTGTTTTACAAATTAACAAAGTTTTGAGTACATAAAGTAATAGTACTTATATTTCCAGAATATCCATTACTTCAAAACAAATATAAGCTTTGACAGAAAATGCACACACCAATGTATCATTAGTAGACATAACAATATTGCATAATTCTTCATTAGTACACACAACAACAACCAACATCATCTTCACAAATACTCAAAATAAAATGCAGCTTATCGAGCTGCCAAATTCCATCATTATAATAACCAAAAATCACAAAACTAACGTAATCTAATAATACTAACTTAACACAAACAATAGCACCACGCTAATTCATCTTGGCAGCTGCAAAACCAACAATAATGGCCCAAGAAACTGCAAGCAAACTTATCAATTTATGAACTTTCAACTCTAACTTCGAAACTTTATCATCCAAGCTAGATACTTTCTTCATATTTGAACTCTCAATTATATCCATCAACTCCAAATTTGACATTCCCCTTCAAGGAAGAAATTTTCATCAAATCAGAAATTTCATTTCCATTCATATCATTCAACTCAGACATTTCATCGGCAGTCATATCCTTCAAATAAGAATCTCCAATGCCACCCATATCCTCCACAATCTTCTTCAAATGATTTTTTTCGTTACAAATTGAATCCAATACAACTTTTTGATAATGAATCATGGCTGACACATGACGTGGAAGTTTGTTGTCAATCCAATTCCAATAACCACAAGAATTTGACCCAAGACGACCACATCTGTAGAATCGACGTCCACCATTTTCAAGAGTTGTAGCAGTATAATATCTTGCCAAAAATCCACACTTACATGTACGAGATTGAAGTTCTTCAGGGGAAGAAATCGAAGAAGAAGGTGACATTTTCTTCACGGATGAAGAAGATGAAGACGATGGAGTTGCATGATCTGTAGATTGTGAAAATTTGAGGAATAAGGTTTTAGGTTTTTTTTAATTATATGGGTTTTTTTTAAAATTGGGTCAAGTGGGTCGGGTTTAATAATATTTGGGGCGGGTTTATTTAAAATGGGTGGGTTTAAAATTATTTTAAATAATTACATTACAACAAATGGTTGAGTGCCACGTAATTAAAAAATATTATTTAATTATTTTTTATTTTGGTCTGTTACTGAAGGGGTAAATTTGGACCAAAAGGTGGATGTGAAGGGTATTTGGGGGCCAATAGGTGGATGGGGGCTAATTGTGTACCATTTTCAATACTTCGAGGGTATTTTAGGCCCTTTTTTCCGTTTTTTTAATTATAAACAAAGCAACTGTGATACACTTAAAAACTAATAAGATGAAATATTATTATTGTTCAACAAAAATTTAATTGATCGTTTCATAGTTATTAAAAATAATTTTAGAGCTGTTTTTAACTTGGGGCTGATGCTCATGTAAAGACTGCAGATGGTGAAGATGATTATATATGCAAGATTTTTGAGTTTTCCATGGTGTCAATGATATGAAGTATTTTACTGCTCAATAATTTTACAGAGACAAGGACACTGTAATTAAAGATCATGACCAATTTATCGACAACACGTGTGTATTCTTATCAGAAATTAAGGATGACAACCCTCTTGATTACCTTGTAAAGAAAATCAAGATTGTTCTAATACCCTCAAATGTAAGCTTATAGTTCAAGAAAAGTTTGAGATCAAAATATTACCATGACATCAAGCATGTGATCTCATTCTCGACATTTATTAGCTTACCATAAGATGTTTCAAGTCCTGATAATGAATCAGATTCTATCATATCAAGTGACAATGATGTTATGGAGGTCAATGAATTGAAGCGAGAAAAGAAGCTCTTCGATTTCTATTCTAGTTTAGTGAAATGTCCACTAGGTTGTGTCTAGATGTTGATGTTTACGGTTTTCAACTTTTAACAAAATGGATTGTTGACCTAAATCGATATGCTGTGACAACTTAAAAGTGAACCACCCAGAAATTGAGGTAAGGAATGAATTAGCTGAAGATTTGTTATTGCTTTTGAAGGAGTGGGAGCAGCTTTGTGCATCCTGTTCCTTGCTGAAAAGTAATACCCCAACAAACTCTTTGTTGAAAGTAGGAGAAGAGGATGTGGAAGATGATGATGATAGTACATATGATGATTGGGATCTGGAAATAATAATGAATGACAATTTTTGGAGGTGGAAGGGATTTTAGAAGTTTGTTATGGAGACCTAGTGAAAATAAAGAAGTCAAACCCTTTACTTTAAGGTACATTGGAAGGGTTATGACTCAGATGAAGGAAGACACTTAAAATGATAGAAGACTTAGATGGTTGCCAAGATAAAATAAACAATTTTGTAACCAAGGGCTTCAAAGCAACTATTTTGCCATTAATCGGGGAAGTAGACATCATATGTGAGGATTCTCCTTGTCAGGGCATAAGTGGATTTAAACGTTTTAAGAACTTAGAAAATCCATTGCAAGATTCAAAAAAATAAATAACTTTGAAGTATTCATGAGTTAGCTTTTGGAGTTAAGTTAGGCTCATGTGTCATATTTTTACATAGAATCAGAGTCAAACTCATCCCAATTAGTTTTTCAATAATGTTGGGCCCCCATTTAGAAGCGTCAGATTATGTTGAAGAAATCGTTAGTCTGTTACCCATGCAGCAATTTCAATTTATGAAAATGCTACCCATGCAGCGATTTCAGATTTTTTCAAAAAAATAAATAAATTATGTTGACAGAGTCGATGCTTCATCATCGATTTTAATTGAATATTTTCACGCCCCAAATGATGTTAATTTTGTTTGAAATACATCGCTCCCTCAGGGGGCCAACATTGGTGAACAACAAATTAGAATGGATTTGGCTCTAATTCTATGGAAAGATATGACACATGGGTCTAACTCAACTCCAAAAGTTGGCTCAAGAATATTTCGAATTATATATTTTTTGAATCTTGTAATCAATTTGTTAAGTTCCTAAAACAATTAAATTTAGTTATACCCTAACAAGGAGAGTCCTCAAATAGGATGTCTACTTCCCCATGTAATGCAAAATAGTTGCGTTAAAGCCTTTGGTCACAAAATCTTTTATTTTATCTTAGCAATCATCTAAGTCTTCTATCGTTTTAAGTGTCTCCATCTGAGTCATAACCCTTCCAACGTACCTTAAAGTAAAGGGTTGACTTCTTTATTTTCACTAGGTCTCCATGACACACTTCTAAAATCTCTCCCACCTCAAAAATTTGTCATTCACTAATACTGTCAGATCCCCATCATCATATGTACCATCATCGTCATCTTCCACATCCTCATCTCCTTCTTTCAGCAAAGAGCGTGTTGGGTATTGTTTTTCAACAAGGAGCAGGATGCACAAAGTTGCTCCCACTCCTTCAAAAAAAATAACAAATCTTCAGTTGATTCATTCCTTACCTCAATTTCTGGGTGGTTGATATACCGTGGTTTCACGGTATTTTTAATGTTTTTTCCTTAAGTTTAGTGTGTCAAAAGCCTTTTTGTATTAATTTTTATGTAAGTTTCTCTTTATTTGCAGGGAATCTGTCTAAAGATGAACGCGGAAGTTTTTGATCAAGAAATGCAGAAAAGTACCACCTACGGAGCGACGGTCCGTCGTGCCAGTGACGGTCCGTAGGTGGCATCGTAGTGAAGCTTCTGAAGGAAGATGGGGAAGTCTGACCAAGTGTGGGGTTACGAAGTGCATGATGGACCGTCGTAGCTATGACGGTCCATCCTGCTAGTTCATCGTGATGATCAGAGAAGTAGTCCAGTACCCAAATTCCAAGATTTTAAGTGTTATGGAATGGAGACCCTCGACGGACCATTGTGCCTCTGACGATCAGTCATACCTGCAGTCAAGGGTAATGAAGAGAGAAGCAGAAGAATTTGCAAAGTATGGGACGACGGAGTCCATGACGGCCCGTCGTGACCACGACGACCCGTCGCGAGGTCCGTCGACCCAGCCACGTTTTGACATATTTTCAGCAAATAGAGTCCTTCTTTGATTAGGTTTTTGTTTTTTATAAATAGTTCGAAAAACCTCGTTTTGGGGGTTAGACTCTTGGTTATTAGGCACTTTTATGTTAGATTCTGTGTGAAGAGATTATTTTGATTATTACACTTTGGATTGTTACACTTTTCTCTGGAGTTGATTGTTGGTGATTTTGTCGATTAATCAAGTAAATTTCTGGATTTTATTCTTTCTCATTGAAGTAAGTGCATGAATTCTTATATTGTATATATGAATATTGTGATTATGACTATGAGTAACTAAACTCCATAACTAGGGTTGTGGGAACCATGAATAATAAGATAAAATCTAACTAAAATAACAATTCTAGAATAATGTCTTGCATGTATTGATAATTATTTCGCTTAGAAGTCTTTTTAACGGATGGCCAACGTTAGAACTCGACTTAATGCTACTAGCCGGACCAAGGAGGTAGATAATAGGAAAAGAATTATCAACATAGATTTAGTGTATACTATCTAATAGGCTAGTATTGATTGGTACAAGGTAATAACTTAGTCAAATATCGAATACAATGCTTAATATGAGGTAAAGGTAAGGATTAGTATAGCAACACACATAGCTGGACCAAGGTGCGGAATGAAATTTTCTAGATGCCGGACCAAGGATTTAGAAATACATAACTTATCACTTTGCATGCAAGATACTAGGAAAGAATTGTTATAGTTAGAATTATCAAGTTAGGAACCTGTGGGGAACACGTAAACCCTAGTTACTTTTATTAATTGATTAAACTCCATAATTTGAATCTGTTAGTTGTCTACTTTAATTAAGCTAGTTATTTTCATTCATTTAGAAATAAAAACATCCCTTTTATTGTCTTTGTTTTCCAAGGAAATAGTTGACTAAATAATAGTAATAATAGATTGAAGTTAAGTCTGAACTACTTTCCTCGTGGGAAAGATCCCAACCTCATTAGTTTGGTTCTTTACTTGATACGACCGCTTTACTTCTTATTTGAGAAGTAAGTTTGAGTGTATCAGTAGTTCACTTTTAAGTTATCACAAGCATATCGTTTAGGTCAACAATCCATTTAGTTAAAAGTTGAACGCCGTAAACATCAACATCCAGACACAGCCTAGTGACATTTCACTAAACCATAATAGAGATTCAAGAGCTTCTTTTCTCGCTTCAATTAATTGACCTCCATAACAACATTGTCACTTGATATGATAGAATTTGGTTTATTATCAAGACTCGAAACATTTTATGGTAAGCTAATAAATGTCGAGAATGACACCAAATACTTAATGTCATAGTAATATTTTAATCTCAAACTTTTCTTGAACTATAAGCTTACATTTGAGGGTATTGGAACAATCTTGATTTTCTTTACAAGGCAATCAAGAGGGTTGACATCCTTGATTTTTGATAAGAATACACACTTGTTGTCGATAAATTGGTCATGATCTTTAATTACAGTATCCTTGACTATGTAAAATTATTGAGCAGTAAAATACTTCATATCATCGACACTGTTGAAAAACTCAAAAATCTTGCATATATAATCAATTTCACCATTTGTAGCCTTTACATGAGCATCCCCAAGTTAAAACTGCTCTAAAATTATTTTTAATAATAGAGAAACTATCAACTAAAATTTTGTTGAATGTTATTTGGTACTTTAATTCATTTCATGTCAAGTCTTCTTAGGATATATTCTGTCTGTTTTTGCTTAGTTTACTTATTTTTCGTCAATCGAATATCCTAGAATTCACCATTTAACTCCTTAGTTGAAGTCAAATTTCTACTGCTCGAATGTGATGGCCACACAATGCTAAGCCCGGTGTGTGGAGTACCTTCTACAGAATCATAAGTACCTCGAAAATGTTTGAATTGAATATCAGTAAGTACCTTGGATGTAACAACAATCTAATATATTTGTCTGATGAATTAACCGTAAAATATGCGTGTACAATCGTGGTTAAATATTATGTATTCTTATTATAATTTATAACTTGCTGACACGTTTATGTGGGCTATTCAAGTAGGAAAATACTACTAACATTATATACTCCAGATTATGATTAAAATAATCCACATGTGTTTTCCATCCACTGTACATCAAATTTGAAAATAAAAAATGTTCAACTACGCTAGCAGCACAACATAGTGTCCTCTAGTCAGAAAAATATATTAGTTCTGGAGATAAATATGACCCGAAACTTTTGATTAAGAATGAAAGGATACTTGTCATTACCATAACCTTTGTTGATGACATGATGAAGCTTCAAATGGCAAAAACGTGTGAAAGTATTAATAATGAGCTAGATTAAGGGTGTGTTTCGTATGAAGGAAAACATTTTTCAATTTTCTCATGTTTCTTGGATCAAATGTTCCAGAAACTGTTTTTTCAATTTTCTCATGTTTGATTGGGTAAAATGTTCCAGAAAATGTTTTTCAATTTTCATGTTTGGTTGGGTCAAATGATCTAGAAAATATTTTCTAAATCTACTAATTTTTCTCATTTAAGGAAATAACTCCCCTTCAAAACTTAAAGAAATATTTTCCAAAACTCTCTTCGAACCTCCCCCTAACCCCCTACCCCACCTTACCATCCCCCAACCCACCGCCTATTTGAATGATAGGAAAATATTATTACTTATGGATGTAGAATACAAATTAATTTTGTTTTAATCTTTTTTAAGTATAAAAACCTTAAGCTAAACAACTTTTTATCATGTTAACAGTTTTAAGGGTATTTCAGACATTTATTTTTTTAAAAAAAAATTTTACCATCACTTATTTGCCAGACACATCAATAACTTTTTTTTCAACTGCAACACTTTTATCCTAACACAAAATTACTTATTTTAAAAAGGGAAAATTATATATAGTGGCGAACTAATAAATCAAATTAAATGTTATAACCACATTTTAATTTAATTGTCTTGTAGCAAACTGTTTGTCAGTCACCTCTCTCTCTCAATCTCTCGCTCGCCACTCTCCCTTTATCGCTCCATATCTCGCACGCTCCATCTCATTTTTATACAAACACAAATGTATAAAATGTGTTTGCGTTTGTATAAAACGAGAAAAAATTGTATATATACATATATTTTTGGTCCTCTCTCCCCTCTCCCAGATCACTCTCACCACTCTCTCATATCTCGCTCGCCACCTTCGTGTCTATCGGTTGTACAAACAGAAATGAGATGTACAAATTGCGTTTTTTTATGTATAAAGGGAGAGAAAATTGTATATACACTTGCAAATACATATATTTTCGTCCTATACACTTATAATTATAAAATATAAATATTCTCCTGCCCAATTTTCTTTTGTCTTTCTCTTTTTCATTTTATACATACACAAATTATACAATTGATTTGTATAGACCTGCTTTCTTTTCAATATGTATAACGAATTATACAATTGATTTCTTTGTATATGTATAGCAAAATTATACATATTTATGTTTGCTATGAAGAGCAATTATGCAAACTTTTCTATAGCATACAACTATGAATTTGTGTTTGCTATATGTGGAAGTTGCTCTTATAAAAATAAGTTTCAGCACTTTAAAAGGTTATTCCCTCCATTTCAAAAAGAATGACCCTATTTCCTTTTTAGTGTGTTTCAAAAGGAATGACCCCTTTCCTTCTTTGGCAACACTTTAACTTTAACTTTATATATGACATGCTTAAGACCGCAAGATTAAAGGGAATTTTGGTACATTTGACATAATTTTAATTTAGAACCACAAGATTAAAAAGTCTTCTTTCTTTTCTTAAACTCCATTCCAAGTCAAACTAGGTCATCTTTTTTGAAATAGGGGGAGTACTTTTTTTAAGCCAATCCAAACGGGCTCTTAATCAATGTCTCCCCCAGATACCCATATCTCGTGTTGCCCCACAACAGTACTAATAAAGGAATTTACACAACAGTATTAAATAGAATTCTAAATCTACCTAGTTATAAGAGTTATAATAACATAATACTATTAAGGGGTCGTTTGGTGTGAGGGATTAAATATAATAGTGATAGAATAAGGAAACAGCGATGGGATAAAAAATTATCGTGTTTGGTGGTCATGTTTGGGATAACGTATCCCACCATTTATATCATAGTGATGGGATACGTTATCCAATATATATGGTGGGATAAGTTATCCCAGAATAGCTAACCCAGGATAACATATACTGAGATAACTTGTTCCAACCAAAACAACCCCTTAATTCTATTTTTATCCAATTACACTACCAGAATAGTATCAATTGTCTCATTACTATATCACTCATAACTCATCCTTGAAGATCCACATGAAATTTTTAATTAAATTAAAAATCACTACAAATAAAAGAAATCCTAACCCAAAATAATTAAGAGCACTAGAAATGGGTGCAAGAAATCCAAGGAAGAATCAGAAAATAGACATCAAGGACACATAGCTTTAGTGGCATAGTATAGTATTTACCAGAAAATGCTATATGAGGAAAAAATAGGGTGCCCTTTTCCTGTGCTTCCACAAGGATTCAGGTGAGAGAGATAAGAGAAATTGTATGTGTACGAAGCCTGTAGACCATAGCCAACAACTTCAACGTCAAATTTCATTATTATAAATATAATGAAAATAAGAACCCTCTTATCTCATTTTCAACCCATGGCTTCATAGGGAAGTTTGATGACACCTAGATTAGTCCTCACTATCACCTCTAAATGTTGTACAGGGACAAAATAATCTAATACCATGGGCTGCCCATTTTTTTCATGATATCTCACCAAAATATACTAGCATGTACATCAAATGAAGTTTGTACCATCACCTCATCTAAGCAACTAACAAATTTTCCCTCTGAAAGATGTCAAAACTACTTCCCATAGTTCGGAAAGAATCAAGACCAACTAAAACACACTTTGCATTTTTATTTTTCTCGTAAGTAAAATATTTACAAAAAGTACCAAAATGGTTCATAATAGATTACAGGTCCTAAATTGCACCTCGCACTCCAAACATACTACATTTTTTCCCCTGATAAGTTAAAAGACAAATACTTATTCCTCCTATCTGAGTACTACTATAACACCAAAGATACAAATTCTTGATATATATGTTTCTAATTCTAGGTATCTGCAGGCTGCAACCACTTCCCCTCAAAGCACTTTCAAAAACAACAAATGAATACTACTTCGTACTAAAGGATCAGAACAGAGCTGCTTATCCTATCTTAAGGCACAACAGTAAATGGCGACAAGTAACTTCCCAACAGGAACCATGTTGTAAGTGTCAGACCTTCAACTAAATATATAAAGACGTTACAATTCGAGACTTAAATACCTGATGTCTCATAACCAATGGCAGCAGGAGCATTCCTGCCCATGTTTGGGTCAAATAAGCTCTTTGTTTCAGCTGCAGAGTTGAATGGCACATTCGCTGACAGCATGAAATGGCAAACTTTGGGCAAGATTGTTGTTATTAGGAACAACAGGAAACAAGGGTTGAGATACAGGAACAGGTGGGGCCGGGAGCCCTGGAGGAGAAACAAGCTTTGGTGGAGCAATGGCTGGTATTGGAGGCCTCATATTTTGCACAGGAAATAATGGTTGTTGCGGCATAACCATAAGTGAAGGAGGTGGAACCGAGACAGCAGGATACTGTGAATACCAAGAAAGATGGCAAGGGGGGACTGACCAACCAGCAGGAGGAATAGGCAACGCAGGATTATAGATACACCAAACAGACGGTATCCATGTAAGAATTTATAAACCTATTAGAGCTAGTGATTAGACGTCTAAAGCTGATAATAAATTCAGCACATAACCAAAAAAGCAATAAAATATAGACGAGAAGGTTGACAAGATATAAATGCAAATGCTAAAATTTTCCCTAACATCCTCTTATTTTAATGATGGCAGTATCTTTTCCAAGTTGCACGCTACTTGAGTAATCCCCCAGGTAGCTAATTAACATCCACAAGTGTAGGTGTTACCATAACAGTGAATCTGTAATCTTGAGTCCCTGACTATCAACAAGAGTTACAAAATATGGATTCATACTAAGCGTTGTAACAAGGATTCAAACATGGAATCTCCAGACTATTGCTCCTATTCCTCAACAACCCAACTATCCTATGGATACAATTTTTGGCATTACCTATAGGCCAGAACACTATGCCACAATTACTATAACAAAGTCGGAACTGGGATATTCTGATCATTGCTATAATAATGAGCTTGAATCCTTTTTTTGAGGACAGTAACAATTAATCAATATATTCACAATAGATATGCTACATCCAAATATGTAGTTCCCCTTCATAACTCACACCTTGAACCTCTAGCAGCACTATTTTTTTACAATTAATCTAAAACATCCAAAATATCTTCATTATTTTGCTTGTTTGACCTTAATAAGCTTCAATCACTTTTTTTAGAAGGTGACAGTCTTGTATTATATTCCAAAAAATCAAACCTGCCACAACTTGTCTCATATATTCATTATTTTGCTTCAATCCTTGTCTCATATATTCATTATTTTGATTGTTTGATCAACTAATACTACTCCTAACATAGGAAATCTTTCAGAAGAAAGAGTTGGTAATCCTAGAATAGAGAAATAAAGCAAGATGTAGCCCCACCACCACCACCACAGCCTCCCTCTTTCCTCCCCTAGTGATAAGGCAAAAGCAAGTTGTATTTCTTAAGAAGATCAGAAGTCTACAATAAAAAAAAACTACTTTAGTTTAAAGAGAGATCTTGCCTCTCGTTTTTTGCTAATCCATTGACTCGGGATGGGTTCCTCGTTAAAAATTCTAAAAGTTACCCTCTTAAATGAAATATATGATTTGTCCTTCTCTATAGATTGTTGTGTCATTGACTACTCAGAATTGAAAATATTTTCTTCTTTTCAAGAAACACTACGAGTCTTTGCATTTGTTTTGTCTTGACCACAGATACTTATTCAAGGAATATATTCTTTAATATAGTGATAAATCGACATGAATGACAGTTTCCATCTTAAACAAAACTTGTTCAAGGAGAACATACTTCAAGATGAACTAACTTCACACTTCAAGCACAAAATGAAGAGACTGTGTCCTGGATCTTATGCGGGCATGCATTCTCAGAGACCCCAAAAATCTTGCTAATAGAAAAAATCCATCCATGTCCACAGATTTAGCATGTAGCATACAAAAAGGTAAGGTTTTTAAAATAAGCTAACTTATGCAACAGCATATGAAAATGAAAGTATCATAAAGTATTCTAGCACAAAGGAGCTGAAAAGAATAAGCATTTTTATTAGAACCATACAGTGGTGGCACTACGCCAAAAGTTGCCCGGGGAGGATATCCTGGAAGTGCACCACCAAGATACTGGGATGATGGAATGTCCACTTTGGAGTTTTCGCTGGAGAATCATCTTCTACAGGAAAATAAAATCCAATAGAGGAACATATTTAGCTTTATGTAGTCATGAAAGTGAGCAGACAGAACAGACCTGTTAGTGACGGAGGAAAATATCTGCAGAAAGCTGAAAAGGTAATAAGCTCATACTAACTCAAACAAAGAAATGCACTAAAATCTCAAACACAAAGGTAAAAAGCTTTAAACAACTAAAAGTAGGCGTGTGCATTAAGATTAAACAGAAAAATCAAATGGAACCGAATTTATTTGTTTTGGTTTTGGATTAATAATATAATTTGTTTGGTTTCATATTTAGAAAATAAAAACCGAAAAAACCAAATAACCGATATATATATATATATATATATATATATATATATATATATATATATA
>NC_028645.1:19253342-19303665 GCF_001406875.1 Solanum pennellii | reverse complement strand
ACCGGGCAGCGAGACCCCCGTCCTTTCTGTTTGTAACGGGTCCGATTCAAGGCATTCAACACACTCTTTGTGTGTAAAGAAACAAGATTAACGACAAGACGACCAAGTTTACATATTAGTCAATAGCTTGCAGTTACGTAGAAACAATTTATGGACAATGTATGATATAACTTTAAATTAATAAGGCAGTTGCATATAACAAACACATTTGCTTACTCAAGTGATCTTGGTTGTGTCCTCGATTTACAGTTCCAACCCTACTACTTTATCCTTTATCCTTTAGTCTTAGAACCCTTTCATGAATGCGAAGAGGAAGTAGGAAGACCGGGATCCAACCTTACCTCAGGTCGAGCAACTTGTTGCAAGTAAGCAAGTAAACTTGTATAAAGTTGAAACAAGTAGACAGACGTGTCTTATGTGACATGCCACATTCTTTGTGGTGTCTTACATATATATTATATCATATAAATTACGATTAGTTTCTCGCTATAGCTTTATATATTTCAACTGAACACATATATTACAGTGAATTAGTAACTATTGTTTGCGGAATAGTGTATTCAACCTCTTTGCATAAATAAATAAGAACTGACCAGATGTTAGAGCCTCACCATCCAATGTGGCGGACGCATATGCGAAGTCTTCTACTCTTCTTCCCATGTTGTCTCTACTGTGGAGCAACGACCATTCTCTGCCAATTAATGAGACTGAAATTTGAGTATAAATATCTAGACACACTTGATGACGTTTCATCCGATTTAGTAGCTTCTTAACTTGTTCCCAAAGCCCAAAAGTATAAAAAAAGAACTTGAATAATTGTAATGTATAAAACAATATCATGAGGAATGCCTTCATCAATCATTTCAGTGAAAAATTTGTGGGTCTCTTCTACCATTTTATCTTTACATGAAATGTCAATTATGGTGTTATAAGACAGAATGTTAGGTTCACGATTTTCTCTTTTCGTGCTTCCCAGTAAATTGACTGTTGTTTGGGTATTTCCCGACTTGCATAGCCCGTCAATAAAAGGCAGAAAATCTTAAATTTCATTAATTTTAAATTTATCGATAAACAAAAGATATGTTGATACGACCATTTATTCCTACTGGCCCCTCTTAATCACCATCGAGAATAAATATGTTGCTCCGAATAACATGAGTCCTCCAAGGTACTAAAATATAGACATTAGTTAATTTCATTACAATCTCAAACATCTTTAATAACATTTTCTTTATATATTTAAAAGTACATTTTTCCATTGCACAAAACACCAAAACTTTGTTCATCACAAATTAAAAAGAGCAGAATACTTGAAAAATTTATAAAAATACATAGTTAGATGCCATGTTTATAAAACGACATCTAAGTGTGCCTCATCACAATTAAAATGTTTATGAACTTTCAACAGCTGATTTTTTTTTCAAAATAAATTCACAAACAGGGGAGAATAAAAACTCACTTTTAGCATTTAATTGAAACAACAATTGAGTTAGTTTTGTAAGCATTGAGTGTAGGACAATAGAGACATAGTTTCAAATTTGGGATAAATAGTTTGAATGAAAAGTGGACTGGCTCATGATTTTTTTTTACATATAAGCAGACATGTGAATCCAAGAATAACAAACAATCAACATAATCAACGCAAAAAAAATTGATAATTACTCCGAAGTTAACCACAATAACACAGACTAAACCTACCCGAAAACAATAAGAACGATAGGAACCTTAATAGTAACAAAATTGATTGAGAAATACAATTTTCAAATTTGGTTCGGATGGTGATAAGTGAGGCAGTGAGTCGGATGACTATAACTCTAGAGAGATAACAGGGTAAATTTCATCTCAGTGTTTGCCCTAATTCAAATTCTCTTCAGATTTTAACTAACATAACGATCATATTCTATAAACCCAAAAATTAGAGCAGGAAAGATTTATAAATATGAACTCTCATCTTTATGCACAAACAAAATTCGAAAAAAAAAATTGAAGACGAAGAGGAGAAAAGAAATACCTTAAATGCTTGATTCTGCTAAAGACCTTCTAATATTCTTCAACATAAATGAAAGCATACAATAGAGATAAAGGTCAGGCATGGAAGCCACGTGTAAAGAAGGGTGACTACACAGACACGCGGAAACAAAATAGATCCTAGAGATGAAACAGAAATGTTGAAATCAAGCTTTTTCTAATATAGTAGTAGTAATAAAGTAAAATGTACGTATAAAGCATGTCGATACATACTAATGGTTGACTCGTGTACCACACCTACTACATTGATTATTTATGTGTTAGTTTCATGAGTAAATTGAATTTACGTTTCATAATGTGACTGTTTTATGTTGGTCTTTGAGTAGTCGTATTGGTGTAATTAAAGGTTGGGATGGCTTTTGTGTGGGCCGATTACTGCATTTGAGATGCCATAAGCGATATTTCAGGAATCCTTGGGGTGGTCTGAGTCACCCAAACTAGTATTAAACCATGTGTAGGTTAAGTTAAAGGAGAAATAAGTAAGAGTTTTGTTGGTCAATTATTGTTAGCTGGCGGATATGAGATTAGGAATGTAGTTAACAGAGGAATTTTGTTGTTGGTAGAATGAGTGGTGGAGAAGCTTCTATGGAATTTTTTACCAAACTAAGCCATTATTTAAAGTAATTCATCAAAATAATATGTTTTTTTAAAATTTTACAAAACTAATATAAATGTATTCCACAGTAACGTTTTAGGATATATTTTATTTTTTTAAAATCTGACGGCGTTAGGTTGAGAAACGTTACTCACAGTAACGTTTTACACTAAAAACGTTACTCATAAATACATTTTCTAGTACATGACTTTGAGTCACGTTTTATTCCTAAAACGTTGCTCACAATACTATCTCGTCCTTTTGTAATTATGTTGTGATTCCTTCAAATCGAAGTCATTGCATTTTATATGAATATTTATTTTGGTTATATGAAAGGAATTCATTGCGATTATTGATTCTTATGTCTTAAAATTACTTTGGGATTAAGTGGCCATACTTATTCTTCCGTTAGCATGTAGTCATGTGTTTAGCTATGTCCTGCATATTGCATGACTTAATAGTTATTACTGTGTCCTGACTGATCTTGATTAAGTCAAAAGAGGTAGAAATGATGCTAGCTAGCTGTGTCCTTTTCTATTCAAAGGAAAATGAAGAAGCAGTTTTCAGAGAGTTTGCACTAACAAAGCAACTAAAATTGAAATTGGAAATGTTCTAAAAGAGGTAAATAAAAAGGCAGTTCAAGCAAGCACTTTCCATAAATGCTATCAAACAAACGTCACCGAAGTGAAGCAAGCAAATGGTAGCACAATTAAACTCAATTAAAATCCTTAGTAGAAACTTGCAATTTTAGGAGTAAATAGGCGGTCCACTAAAAACAAAAGAAAGGAAAGAAATTAAATGCTTTATAAAAACATTAGAAAAAACAACAGGTTAGTCTTCTGATGAACTTAAGGTAGAATAGCAATGGTAGCACATTTAAGGTTTATAATAAAAACGGTATTCACGGTCTCATAATTAAAAATTACGTTTTACAGTAAAACATTACTATATAGTTATATTTGTGCGATTGGATTCTTAAAAAACGTTATTGTGAGTAACGTTTTAAGAGTAAAACCCGACTCAAAGTCATATATTAGAAAACTTATTTATGAGTAACGTTTTTAGTGTAAAACGTTACTTTGAGTAATATTTCTAAACCTAACGTCATTAGATTTTTAAATAATAAAATATATCCTAAAACGTTACTATGGATTACGTTTATACTAATTTTATAAAATTTTAGAAAAAAACATATTATTTTGATATATTACTTTAAATAATGGCTTAATTTAATAAAAAATTCAGCTTCTATGTGATAGAAGGATTAGGTTATGATATGATAAGAGAATGGAATGTCCGAGATTGTGGATGTGGCACCAGAGGGAGGTGAGGTGACTTGAGACTGAATGAGTCAATCCAAAGATGGTGGTATCCGGTAGTAAGGGTGGTGGTTGTATTATAATATATCTTCAAGTTTCATATTTCTTTTATTATTTGAATGATATTATGTGGTGATTCGGAATTGATTGATGATGCTTACTAGTACATGTTGTTTATATTGATACTACTCTTGTTATGCTACTTGACATAATTAGGTTGCAGGATCACTGACGTTTCTTAGTTGAAGACAAAAATGATTTCCGACAGCTTCTACCTCTCCTCTCTAGGGTCGGAGTTATATTTTATTATTTTTGAATTTCGTAGTCTTCCAGAGCTCTTGTACTTGTTTAGACTAATTCTATGGGAGGATTCAAAATATTTTTACAAAGGTACTTTATTTTAACTAACTTTGAGCATTTCGATAATTAATTTAAGTGTTTAACTTAAATTCTATACAGTTTCACATTTTATGTTTGACTTTTCAAATAAGAATTCTCCTATCTAGATGTTGAAGCAGGTGTCCTCACTGACCCGATTAGTTGGGTTGTAATAACTCCCACTAAGTATAAAAATTTAATCACTCATGGAATGTTCTATAAATTGTTCAATATACATATGAAATTAATTCTACATGATACAAATATATATGAAAAGGTTAGAAACTTTTTTTTTGAAAAAACTACATTTACAACTCTTTCAATTATTTAGTGGCTCAAAAAAAAACAATCGTTATGGAAAGGTAGAATGAGTTCCACTAAAGTGCTTTCAAGCCGCAAAATTAGATAAATAATGTTCTAAGAATGTAATGCATATAATTCTGTAATTTAGGATTCAAATATGCATTTGTAAGAGATATATTGAAGAGAATCTCAATAGCTAATCCAAATATAAGATGTTAAACAAATTAAAAAATTGCTGCATCATTTTAGAGTTTTATAATGTATGATTTAGTGTTGAGAGAATTTTAAAGAGGTTCAAACATATGTCATTGTGTTAGAATACCTTGTTTTCTATTACAATATTTATTTTACTTGTAGTAAGTTATGATTAAATTATACGAGCTTATAAATGTTTTATCCATATTAATTATCTTAAAATTTTAAATTTAAGTGTTAATTTTTTGTTACATTAATATGAATTAGATAATATATATTTTCGCATTGCTATAACTTACAGTGAAAGGTCTTTTACTAAGCATGACTATAAACAATATATATATATATATGTGTGTGAACGAGAGCAAATTTTGAAAATATACAAATACAACCAAACAAAATTACCTAGCAAATTTTGAAAATATACATATACAACCAAACAAAAAATTACCTTATAAATTAAGATCACTTCACATATGAACTTACTAAGAGATTCCATTAAAGAATGACCCAAATTTTTTTTTTAAAAAAAAAATCAAGAATATAGTTCTAATTTGGAAAAGTATAGAATGTGTAGTTATGATATTTACAAAGAAAAAGAAAAGAAAACCCAATTAATATTATGAGATTGGTCAAATCCTCTTGGATAAACAAAAACAGAAAGGAAATTTAATTAATATTACATGATCTGGTCAAATCCTTTTGGAAAAGGAAGTAATATAAAATGTTTTTTACTTTTTTTATTATTTGAGACCATTTCCACAAAATAATGTGGTAATTGTATCACTATAAATATACCCTTGATATTGAGATCAAATATCACAGTATCTTATTTTCTCAAAGTATAAATTCAGTTATGCTAGAATTAAATCTTCAACCAAGAATGAAGTTTCTAACCATGCCATGAGAAGAGCTTCAAGAATTGTTTAGAAGTTTCAAATGAAAAATTCCTCCTTCAATTACAAAAATTCAGGAAAAAATTGAATACAAACTAAAAGAGTGACGCTCAATTAAAAGAAGTGTGATGTTGCATTCTTTGATAGCACCCTTGGAGGTGTCTTGACCTCTTGCGGCTAGAAAAAATCTTCCTCCTGATTTTGATGTTGGGTCATCAAATTTCGTTAAATTTGTTTTATCTATTATTTCAATTTTATTTTAATATGCTTATTGTGAAATGAAAAGATTTGAAAAATTTAACGGGATCCATATGATTCAACATTAGCAGTAGGGAAAAGATTTTCCCTGACAAGACACCTCCAAGAAAGCTATTAGAGAATGCAACACCACACTCCTTTTTGATTGAGTGTCACTCTTTAAGCTTCCCTTCATTTTGGCTTTCAAGATTTTTTTGAAGTTGGAAACAGGCTAATTACTTCATATAGTTGGAGGATATAAATTATATTTGCATATCTATCATTATATATATATTTTTTTTGTTTATGAAATAAGTATTCAAGAATGTTCTACAAAATGAATAGTGTCAGTGACTCAGGCCTAATTTCAAGTACAAGTCCCAAATCTTAACTTCAAGATCACGGTACCCATCATAAAATGGTGATGTAATAATTGATGATCCAAAACGAAGGTTTAAAGGAAGACTCTATACAACATATAGGATTTTGTATTTTCCTTTCGCTTTTCTCTTATTAACAAATAGCCAAAAATCAGAATATCTATAGGACCTCACTTGACTCTCCAATTTATCATTCTATCCACTTGAACTATACATGACCTAATTCATTTATACTCGGGATATGTTGGTTACCCAAAGTTATGACTCGGTGAAACCTCTTAACTTTTATTTATTTTCCAATTTGAATATATGATACAATCATAAAACTAGTCACTCGTTTACTTCTTTGCTAGAAAAAAAATCTTCATGATTTCAAGAAAAGAAGGATATAAAGTGAACATCAAACTGTTTACCCAACTCAAGGTTTTACACTCAGGCCTATTTTGTAACACCTCAAAAATTTCTAAGTTAAGACTTGAATCATTCTATAACATTTTGCAACTCTACTCTTAAAATTTGAATCTTTCGTGTAACACCTCGGACTTCGAGAAAGGCTAAAACGGGCTAACGGGTAAGTCCACGAACTCAAAATGGAGCATGGACCCTTCACAGAATTCAAAACAGTTTGTTTAGGGATCCATAACCTGCTTAGAGGAGGTAGAGCCGTCAATATGGGCTAGGCCTATTGGGCCGGCCTGGCCTAGCCTGGGATTTAATACGGTTGGATTATGATTTTTGGAGCTCATTTGAGAAAAGAGCTTTTTAGCCCGGCCTGAATAAGCATGTTGATTTGTGGGGCTTGAGAAATATTGGTAGGGCCGGCCCGTGGGCCAATAAAAATTAATCAAAAATATTATATAATATTAAAATTTAAAATTAAAGAGAGTACAAACTCAAAACAATTAGGTTAATATTTCTATTTAGATATTTATACTTTTACTTGAAAAAGAACTTAATAAATATTACAAAGATACTTTTATTTGTGGATTTGATTAAAAAATAGTAACATTAACATCATGTAATATTGTTTTGTCGATATTCGTGATAATATTTTTAAATTATAATTTATAATTTATAATTTATAATTTAATTTAATAATTCTAAATATAATATATTTTTTAGATAAAGTGGGCTGTCCCGGCAAGCCTGTAGCCCACGTACTTGTGGGTTGGCCGGCAATTTTCTGGTCCACACCAAAAATGGGCTAGCCCAGCCTGGCCCGTAAAATGTAGAAGCTTGTATGGGTTAGCCTGGATAGGGTGGGCTAGCCCATATTGACAGCTCTAAGGGAGGTAACCCAACCATTTAGGGATGCCAGGATTTGAGTCACCTGGATGCGACCCTAGATGACCCTTAGTGACTTGTACGACCCATTTAGGGTTATAGGTCATACATCAACTTTTAAGTTAAGGTCAATTGTTTAAATGTGAGAATGATTTTGGATATGAATTAAGGTCATTAGAACCCCATAGCACAAAGTTGAGTTGAAAGATTTCTTACCAATTGAGTTTCAATATGAGATTTTACTTAGATCAACTTCAAATGACATATCTCTCGGCACATGATGAATTCGGTGGCTCGTGACCTTTCAAATTAAAGGACTACGAGCCCTCTTTTTGATACCACCAAGTTTGCTCCATCTCAAGTCCGGAATAAATTTTTATGCCCATTTTAATAAAGTCTTGTCAAACATTCCAAGTTCCATAGACGACAATAAGGCTAGTGGAATGTTCCACGGACCGTGGAGCCATCCATGAAGGCTTGGTGCACTTTCTTCAGCAACTTCCTACACGCATTCTAGGGTTAATTTGGTCCTTTTCCAAGCTTTTTAACCCTCTTCTAAGACTATACCATGACGTTTTACATCTAAATAAGGGCTTAGAAGGTGTTAATATGTAAATAGGTAGATTGAGAGATAAAGATCGACTATTTGTCCGGAGATCTTAGTGGGTGAGTGTTTCTTAATTTTACTATGGTAAGTGAGCAAGTATATTGATATATGTGTTTAGTAACAGAAACTATCTTTGAATTTGAGATAGGTGTCGTGATCAAAAGGATGACAACACAAGGGTGATGATGTTAGTCGAGATCAGATCTATTCGGTTTGACATAAATTATGTGAGAAATTAAGGAATTACTTTTTGATTAGTGTGATTTGTACAAGTATGGTATTATGGATGCTAGATGAGAGCAACGGGGTGTGGCTAAGTCATTTGATTAACAAGAGCATTAAGAGGTGTACCTGAGATCGTATGTAGTCAAACAAGGTTCTAATTAAATTTATGATTTTTCATGTGTTCCTAGATAGTATATGTAAGCATTATTTTTTTCCCTTAATAGTTATATGAAGCGACCATATTAGTCAATGAGAAGAAGTTAAGAGAAGCATCTTAGAAAGAACCCTAGTACCTATACATGGAGAGTTCAGTATCCATGCGATAAGCCTTTCTTGAGTGTTAGAGTAAATAAAATGTTGAACACTTTAGAGATGATGGAATAAATCCATAGCTTTAAAGTATCAGCTTCAGACCTAAGGGGGAGATGATAAGAAGAGAAACAAAGTCAAGTGTAGAGAATCAGATAGCAGCGATGTGTTCAGAAAGAGTTTTAGAGATATATCAATCCATTCATAATCTTGTGTATTCCTCAAAGTCAGTCATTCCAATATCTTATTGATGTTTCTAATATTATAATTGTGTGCATCACCTATGCACATACACTTCAGAGAGATTCACATCTATGCTCAGTTTTGAGAATGAGGGGCAAAAACTTTAGCCAATTGATCTCAATTTTACTCCATAAAATTATGGATATTAGCCTCATGAACCTATTCATATATGCACTCATGTCTCATAGCTTAGCATAACAAATTCATGATTTGATCTTAATGGCTAGCAACATAATATTTTACCATGCATATTTTTATATTAGAATTCTTGAATGAATCGTGATTATGATCTTTCACCTAAAGCTCTTTCAGTGATCTTTTTTAGTTAGAGAATAATGTAGATGATAGTTAGTTAAGTGATGATAGATGAGAAGGTTGATGTTTCTTATATTTGTAGTAGTAGTGTGTTATTCTATCTAAGGTTATAAAAGTGGAGAAATGAGAATTGAAGTTTTACTATGAGCAATAGTTAAGTGGAATTAGTTAGTTAGTTCTTGATAGTAGTTCGTGAAGTTTCAATTGATAGAGATGACGAGGGAAGGAGGAATTCTTAGAAGGATTGGGATTCCATGGATTGACTACAGTACTATGCTTGAAAATGGTGTTGTTACATGTGGATAAATACATGATGCATTAGATGTTTCATGACTAGGACTCAAAATTTTGTTGAATCTATTAGAAAGTAGCAGTATACTTGAGATGAGATTTCCTATAGAGACATAAAACCTGAATCTTTGGGTTTAGTTAGTATAAACATCTAATGTTTAGAATCTTGTAATTTAGAAATAAGACTTGAACACAATAAGATTAGACAGTTTAACTTACACCTTGATAAGAGTAGTCAACTCTTATAAGAGTTATGAGTTGCAGCTAATGAGGTGCGATATTCATAAAGGAGGGCATGACTTAAAGGTGTTGCTAGGATTGAAATATAGCAGTTGTATTGATTAAGGCATAATTGTACTATTATTACTTCATGCCAATATCCATTACTATCATGCAATATAACTTCAAATAGAGCGTGACTATGTTCAAAACAATATGACTTATGTGCTATAGACAGTTCCAGAACCTTAGTACGAATAAGTTTCACATATGTTTTTAGGAAAGTTTAGAAGTCAGAAATGTAGTAAGAGTAACTCATTTCCTTTACATGCTTCATTTAGTTGTCATTTCAAGGATGAATGATCCCAAGGAGAGATGTTGTAACACTCCAAAGATTTCTAAGCTGAGAGCAGAATCATTTTATAACACCTCACAACTCTACTCTTTAAAATTTGAATGGATTGTGTAACACCTCAATCTTTAAAAAGGCTAAATAGGTCTAACAGGAAAGTCCACGAACCCAAAATAGACCGTGGACCCTTCAAGTAAACCTAAATGGTCTGTTAGGGGTGTCCATGATAACCCAATTGTCCAGGCCTGCTAGGATTTAAGTCACTTCGACATGACCCTAGATGGACTGTGGTGACAGGTATGTCCCATTGAGGGGTCCTTATAGGTCACCAATCAGCTTTATGTTAAGGCCAATTCTTTAAATGTGGAAATAATTTTCTATATGAATTAAGGTCACTAGAATCTCCTACCAAAAAGTTGGATTGAAAGCTTTCTTACTGATTGAGTTTCAATATGAGATTTTACTTGGGAAAAAATCAACTAATTGTATCTCTCTGCACATGAATTAGGTAGCTCATGGCCTATCAAATTAAAGGACTACGCGTTCTCTTTCTAGCGCCACCAAATTTGCTCCATTTTGAGTTTGGAGTAAAATTTTATGATCGCTTTATTAAAACCCTCTCATATAGTCGAAGTTTCACAAACAATAATACAACTGCTGAAAATATTCCACATACTGTAGAGCCATCTGTGAAGGCTTGCTGCACTTTATTTTCAGCAACTTCCTACACGCATTCGGGGCTAATTTAGTCCTTTCTTGAGCTTTTAAATCATATTCTAAGCCTAATACACGATGTTTTACACCTAGTTAAGGGCATAGAAGGTGTTAACCGGTTTTTCAACATTCATTAACACTTCAAGTCTTTTAAGCAAGGTTCCAAGAGGAAAATAAGATGAGGTTTTCAAGAACTCTTTGAATTGCATTAATTCTACCAAGAACTTTATTCTTCCAGGTATGTAAGACTATCATAGTGTTGGACTAGTTAGTCCTCACACCCTACATCTACTTTCAAATTAGTAAAAGAGTAATCTAGGTTCTATCCTTAGATTTGAGTATTCTTGAGATGAGTTATGTTGAGTTATAAGTTTTCGGTTCTTAATTATTGCGTTTCTATTCCTAATTATTGAATTATTCTATATTGTGCATTAATATGTATTGAGTTCATTTTTCATGTGTATTTATTTTTAGTATGAACCCTATACATGAGTATTTATTGATTTCTAATTGAGAATCTTTTAAACAAAACATGATTGTTTTAAGGTGAGCTTTTTATAAACTAAAAAGAGTTATAACCAAGATTCGAGCAAGAGTATAAGGAAATTAAGTATTCCAAAATTTATTAATTTTTACAATGAGAAATAGAAATTTCATTTTCAAAATGAGCAATGAGTTCAGAGTTACTTCAAAGCAGTTACCTCTTTTAAGATGATAGTTTGAGCGATTTTCTCAAACCAGAGGAAGAGTATGTTTTACACATTTGAGCATATGTATGTATATTATTGGAATTAGTATTGAACACCGATATAGGGATAAGTTCAGACAACTCAAAATCTCCTAAACCACGTCTTACCAACAAAGTTAAAAGATCATACTTTTCATATGATTCCTTATTACTTAGTGGTTCCACTTAGTTGAGAGGTTCTCTAACCCGACTTGGTATAGGATAATTTTGGTAGAGCGGGTGGGACGCATTATGATTACGATCTCATAGTAATTGTAACATCTCGTAACTCGAAATAACTAAGAATAAGCCAAGAAATTAAAATAATCACTTTTGGTAAGAAAGGGGAAAATCTGGAAAAAAAATCTAAGCTTAAGAAGTGAGTTTTGATCATTTTCAAATGATCATAACTTCTAGATCAAGGGATTTAGAGGTAGTTCTTCATATGGTTGGAAAGCCCTTGGAGATATCGTTCCAACGCCGCAAATTTTGTGCATTTTTGATATTGTATGAGGTAGATATACCTATCGGAAGTTGGACTGTTGAAGTGAGGAAAGTCCAATTCCGGATTTAAGCAAGGGAAAACTGGTACTTTCACCCAATTATTTCCTAATTCATTTTAAAGGTTTAATTGGGGTAAAAATAAGCCTTAAGTCATTTTTGGAAAATTGATTCATGCTTAGGACTTGGAGAAAAGAGAAGAGAAGAAGAAGAAGGGAGGAAGAATAAGGTTTCGTCAAGAACGCCAAGGATTTGGGAATGGAATTCGCTGGGGGTGATACATATTAAGGTATGTGAGATTTTTTGTGTTAGGTTAGTGCACCCACACACCAACTTATTTCAATTCAGCAATTTATGAGTTGTTGAAGTTCTTGAAGAAAAGTGTCAAATTCTTGTTGATTAAATTGTTGGATGATTCTTGTTTCTTAGGGTTGTTTTTTAGTTGAATTCAGTGGGTATTGAGGGTACCAACAGTCCCAAGTGTTTGGTTAAAGAACTATGGAGGTTTTGAGATTGAAAAATGAGTTGAAAAATCCGTCAGACGCACCTTGGCACGGACAGGCGCGTCGCTCCTGCAGTGTGCCAAAAAGTGGCCTCAGTCACTGGGGTCTTGCGTGGCGCCAGAACCAAGCCTCAGTCAATTGAGGTTGGTGCGGCACACCCGAATGCTCCCGGATCGGCCTTTTTTCGCTCAGTGTTTAGCCTTTTGTAAGTCCTTCTAAGGTACATTAACACCTTCCAATGATTCTAGTTACTTCAAATGATTTCTAAACACCTAGAAATCATCGAAGAACACAAAACATAACCTTGAATCCATAATCTAATTCTAGGAAAGTTAAGATCAAAGTCAAACAAGTTAAGAGTCAAGTATAAAGTTAATAAGCTAGTCTAAAGCAAAACTCTTAAAGGTTTTCAAGAGTCTATTAAATTTTTTAACTTCGCTTTAAGGCTCAAGTTTCAAGTTAAAGTAAATAGTAAAAAAGTTGAAGTCTTTCCTTCAAAAGTTATAAGGGAACTAAGTTAAAGTTTTTCCAAGGAGTTGATTAAGACTCAAGTTTCAAGTTAATCAAAGAGTAGAGAAGTTGAGTTCATTTCTCAATATATATAAGGGAACTAAGTATTTACTAAAAAGTTTATAAATGATTTCCTATTTAAGTTAAGAGAAACTAAAATTTCTAAAAGAGTTTTGCACAAGAAAAGGGAACATTGATTCCAAGAGAGCTTTGTAAAGCTAAAGTTTTTGAGCAAATTATCTCAACTCAAAGAAAAGAAGTTGTTTTAAAAGCATGAGCTAAAGTACATTTTGGGAGTAGTATTGAGCACCAATGTGGGGATGAAAGTTCACAATTAATTCAAGTCTCCATGAAAACCATGTAGCTATGGGAATTAACGGGTCATACCTTTTAGATGATCATGTAAGTTAAGCTAGTGGATCCACTAAGTGAAGTAAGGTCAAATACCGATGACAAGGTATAGGATGGTCCTTGACAACGTTAGGTAAAATGATGTATCATCACTTAGGCTCGCAGTGATGGTTGTTGGTTAGAAAGTCTCTCACAGAAAACTATATTACTTTCATATATAAGTAAAGTTAAGTTTGTTATTGCATTTCTTTAACGAATGTAGTTGTTTACACTGTTTTACAAGATTTATATATATTGCATGTGTCTTTATTTCTTTATATTAAGTTCAGTATTTCATGAGTTAAGCAGAGCCAAGGTAAGCGTTTCTTCTCATTCTTTTCAAGCTTAAGTTTTGTTAGCATTCCAACTCGCATACTCGTACATTCAATGTACTGATACCAGTTGATCTGCATCATATCATAATGCAGATGCAGGTACCCAGGATCAACATCCAATGCGTCGTTGATCCAAATTGACACTCAGAGTCAGTGGTGAGCCTGCTTTCACCCAGAGGACTCTTTTATTGTTTTCTAGTCTTTTCATTTATAGAATGTTGTGGGGTTTGTCCCAACATTCATCTTAATATTATAGAGGTTTCATAGAATAGATAGTCAGTCAGATAATTCACTTTTGAGTCTCTCTTTATCTTGCATTTTAGATATTCTAATTTTGAGACATAAGTGTCAGTTGGCCAAGACGTTTATTTAAGTTATTTTATGAGAATGTTTTTCATTTTACATTGAGTAAGTCTTCCGTTGAGTTAAATAAGTCAGGTCAAGGGTCCGCTCAACGCCAACAATGATCATTAGGTGTCGGCCACGTCCAGGGTGTAGGCTCGGGGCATGACAGTGATGGTGTTCGATTAGAGAATCTTCCAATAGAGTTAAAGTGTATTTTAATGTATCAATTGTTATGTTGAGTTCAGATATGAGTAAATATTTTGTAAAACTTTAAATGATTTGTCCTTTTTGGTTCTTTACGTTCAGCTTGAGTATATTTTATCTATTGTAGTTCTTTCATTCAGTATTTCGCTTCGACTATATTAAATACTCGTACATTCAATTTGATGATGTCATTTTACTTGCATCATTTTATGTCATGCACGTTTAGGGTCATTTAGATAACCTCTAAGTTTTTAGGACAATAATACCCTTATCATCTAAATTAGAAAAGGACGTCGAAATATTATTCCAGCGGACAATGAGGTCCGTATTCACTCTATATCGTGCATGTTCTACCAAGTTAAACCGTCTCTACTAAATCAGTCATAACATTTCACTCTGAATTCAATCTGACGCAAATTTGGCAGCCTTGGAAAGAAGACTCATATACCTTTAATTTGATAAGTTATGGGTCATCTAAACTCTTTATATACTAAGAGACATGATCAGTTGAATTTGATCCTTAATATGATCATTTGAATTTGATTCTCATATCATTCGAAAACTTAGATGATAAAAATGCATTGAATTTGGCTTGGTGTTAAATATTCCTTATGACCCTAATTAACCGGTGATACCCTTTTTACATTTGGTAAAGGACCTTGAAACACATGATCAAGTAGGATATCACCAGGTTCAAAGTCATATACTTAGGACGAATGATTCGATTTCTAAGTGTAGAGTTGTGAGGTGTTACAATAAGAAAAAAGTCACATTTTAGGATTATTTTATTTTTTTTTTCAAAAGAAAAGAAAAAATTACAAAAAAAGCTAATATTTTCTTTTAGTTTAATTTTAATAAATAAACTAGTGATATAATGTTTTAAATTATGTTTTTAGTCCAGCTATTTAATTGTTCTTATATTTTATTAGGGAAAATGCGCAAGTACCCCCTAACATATGCCCGAAATCTGAAAGACACATTTATATTATACTAACGTCTTATTACCCCCCTGACCTTATTTTATAAATAATTTTCTACCCCGTTTCGGCCTACGTGGCACTATCTTGTGGGCCCAACGCGTGTTGACATTTTTTTCAAGCTAGTACCATGTAGGCTGAAAAGGGGTAAAAAGATTATTTATAAAATAAGTTCAGGGGGTAATAGGACATTAGTATAATATAAGTGTGTCTCTGGAAATTCGGACATATGTTGGGGGGCACTTGTGCATTTTTTCTTTTTTTTACTAATTAATAATTAGCTAATATTTGTATTATTATATTTGTATCTTTAAATTAAATGACAAAAGTGAGAGAAAAATCACAACATATACTTTTACATAGACAAAATGGTGTGATTGACTCTTATACTTGTATGAGTTTGTATTATGAATTTTTCTACTTGACTCCTTGTCAATTAAACTCTTAAACTCAATAAAACTCGGTATTTTAAGCCCTGTTGATCATTGACCAAGCTTATGTGACAATTTAATTATTGAGTTAGCACCAACACGTGATTTCACGTGTAGAAGAAGCGTGAACTCCAAATTTAGACTAAAAATATTTTGTAAAGAAACAGATCAAAAATGAAAGAAGATAAAGAAAATCACTTATTTTTTCTCTCCCTCCCAGCCCACCCCATTTCTGTCTATCTCTCTCTCTAATTGTCATTACCTTCTTCCCCATCCAACCCCCATTTCTTTTTTTTTCCCTCCTCTTCCAAGCCATCTCAAATATCTCTTTCTTTACTTTTTCATATTTTTCTTTCATGGATAAATAAAATGTGTTAGATCTATTTTTTTCCCCATTTTTCTAGGTTATCAAAATTCATAAGATGACAAAGATTAAATAGTCTTGAAGGATAAAAGGTGATTGTTGAATATTTTGTGAAATTAGAAGAAATAAGTTATGTAAAATTGCATACAAAATATTGTGATCTATAGTGATATTTTAATGGTAATTTATTGACATTAATTAATGGAGAAAATAAATTTATGATGATTCAAATGAATGATGTAAACGTTGGTAAAAAATACAATTAAGAGTTACGAATGTTAGAAACTTCGAGAAAAAAAATTAATTATGACTTTTAAGAACTTGAAGAGCCTGGTCACAACTATAGATAATAACAACCCTAAAGAAGAATAAAAAACTAAGGTGAATGTTATTGTTGAGTATTAATTTCCCTGATTTTGTTACAATAAATTAAATAGGTTTTCTTTTTTGAAAAAATTTAGGAGTGACTAGTCTTTTCCTTGTAGGAAAATGTTTAGAACTCTATAAATAGAGGTTTGACACTTCTAACTTAATCAACATTCACAATGTAATCTTAAGGGCTTTGAGTGTTTTGGTTAGGGGGAGAATTTGTGGGACACAAGTTTGATACGTTATCACTTGGTGAACCTTCCATGTATTATGAGTGAATTGGTTGAGGTTATTTCTTTCCATATTTTATACTCTCATATTTATAGTGGATTTCTCATCTCCTTTATAGACGTAGGTCGATTGATCGAACCACGTTAAATCTTTGTGTCTTTTGGTATATTTTTCGGTTGTCTTTTTACTCGTGGCCTTTCGAGGCTTGCTTTGCTAGCTTCCGCATTGCACCTAATTATTTATAATCATAATAAGTGATATCAGAGTCATATTCAATGATCGAATCAGGTGTAGTGGTTCGATAATCGAGAATTGAAACAGGTTAGAGATGAGTGTTCATCTCAACGGGTGTAGTTCTAGCCGACTATGAAGAGGAGAAGAAAACTGTTAAAGATTATATAAAGAAGGTGGACAAATTTATTTTGTCAAAAATTCAGGCCAAGGGGGAGATTTGTTGAGTATTAATTGCCCTGAGTTCCTTACAATAAATAGGATTTCCTTTTAGGAAAAGGTTTAGGAGTGGCTAGTCCTTTCCTTGTTGGAAAAGGCTTAGAACTCTATAAATAGAGGTTTGTTACTTCTAACTTAATCAACATTCATGTAATCTTAAGGGTTTTGAGAGTTTTTGCTAGGGAATTCGTGGTATACAAGCTTGATACGTTATTACTTGTGCGAACCTCTGATGTATTTCGAGTGAATTGGTTGAGGTTGTTTTTCTCTATATTTTGTACACTCATATTTATAGCGCATTGCTCATCTCCTTTGTGGGGGTAGTCGGTTGACCGAATCATGTTAAATCTTTGTATCTTTTAGTATATTTCTCGTTTGTCTTCTTACTTGTGATCTTTCGAGGTCTACTTTGCTAGCTTCCGTATGACCCCAACTTATTTCGGTCCTAACAGTTAATGGTGGTTGTGGGTTGAGTGGGGTGGAGGAAAGGTGAGTGAAATAACTATTTTATTTTATTATTTTTGTCTTTTGTAGAATAACATTTTCGGTTAATAATTTAAAAATATTTATGAAATAATCATGACATGACATGGCATTATTATATCTGACGTGTATATGACATGGCATTATTATATCTGACGTGTATATGACATGTCATTTATGTAAGAGAGATTGCGGTATACACATGATTGGAGGGATTCAAAAATCTCATTTTAATTGACTGCAAGGGTTTATTTGATAAAGGGTCAAATAGAAGGATTCAGAATGCTAATTCATACAAGTATAAGATTCCATCAGACTATTTCGTCTTTTATATATAAAGGTCCAGTCTTTAATTTAGACTTCTAATTATATCTTTTCTTTTTTTTCTTCCATAGTTTTTTTGGTCTTGTGATTGAATCCATGGTAACTTATTAGTTCCATTTTTTACTATAATATCAGTTAACACAGTTTGTTAGGATTTTCCTCTATTTAAAACTAGTTGAATCTATCGGTAACCCGATCTTGAAATAACACCCGCTAGAATCTAAGGCTATGACTCTGATACCATGTAGAGAATAGTAGAATAAAAGTATAGTTAGGAAACCTTTTGCTAGCCTAAGATCGTTAACTAAGATCGGAAAATTCAATTAAGGAAGAGGAAGCTAGAAGGGAAAAAGAGTATTCTATACTTTACTCTAAGTATCTAATTATCTAGATTTTTCTTTAAGTATAAATATCAAAGATATTTATTTTACCAAATTCTAGAAAATTCTAATAAATATCTAAGATATTTTTGTACCTCCGAAAAATCATCTTTATTTTTTACAATATGTACGTCTACATATTAAAGTTGAAAAAGAGGACATATATCCTCAACCATATAAACATATGTTTAAAATGTAAAATAAATATTTGATATTTTTATAATTTGTGGATTGATTTACGTATTAAAGGAGGACATGTCCTCAACTTTATACTCATGTTAAATATGTAAAACAAATATTTAAGATTTTTATAACTTTTGTGAACTGATTTATGTATATATTAAAGTTAAAGAAAAGAGGACATATTCTCAACTTTATAAACTTATGTTAAATATATAAAACAAATGTATGAAATTTTTATAACTTGTATATACGTCTTAAAGTTAAAGTCAAGAAACGAGGACGTATCCTTAACTTTATAAACATACGTTAAATATATATACAATAATAAATATTTGAGATTTTTATAATTTCTGGATTGATTTACGTATTAAAGTTGAGAAAAGAGGACACATCCTCAACTTTATAAACAAATATGCAAAATAAAGAGTTGAGATTTTCATAACTTGCAGGCTGATTTACGTACATGTTAAAGTTAAAAGAAAAGAAGTCATATCCTCAACTTTATAAACATACGCTAAATATTTAAAATAAATATTTGAGATTTTCATAACTCGCGGATTGGTTTACTTATTAATCGGAGAAAAGAGGACATATCCTCAGCTTTATAAACATACTAATGTACTTAGCCGTGCTTCGCGCGGTTATGAAATGAATTTAAAAAAAAATAACATTAAATCATAAAAGATAAGTTATCAAAAATCAATTATATATCTATATTTTGTAATAATAGTTATTCCAAGTCATCTATAATTAAGGTACATACTCTTTAGTTGAACTTTTTTAGTTTTTTAAATCAGTTTTTTTAATTCAGACTTCTTCCTCCTCTTTGTTATAACTTAATCACTACATACTTTCTAGTATTTATATGTTCACCAACCTAAAAAATTATCATATCAAAATTACTAAAAAAGTTAATTAAAATAAAAATAACAAAATAATGTTAGAAAGAAAATACATTTAAAAATACACAAAAAAAATTAGCTAAACAAAAAAAATAAAAAAAAATAGCATACACAAATTCGTAATTCTTCTAGTTTTGTTCAGCTTATATAAAAATATATTAAGAGTATATTTCATATTGCAAATTAAAATTACATTCAATATATACATTCCTAAGAAAGAAGAGTCATTGTACTTAAAAGGATTAAGGATGTGACTTTAATATTTTTGACATTTGTATACTATGACACAAAATAATGAATATTAATCATAGAAAATGATAAGACAATCCGAAATAAAGTTATTGAGACACTTATTTTTATAATAATTTCAATAATAAGTAGGAAGATAAACAAAAAAAAAAAAATCACAAAAGTATAGATAGAAAGTACTACACTATTCTAGTCCATCAATTATTATATAGATAGATAGATAGATAGATAGATAGATAGATAGATAGATAGACTTTTAAGAATCGCTAATTTCTTTCCTAGGAAAATCAACACATTATTTTAGAAGAAAAAGTTAACATTTACACTGTATAAAAAAGAATTATATATGTAACGCTCCAAACTTTATCGAACAATATTGTTCTTGGAAAATACATACCTTATATTTGAAAAATAACTAATTATTGCCACAAAATTTCTTTTTCATTTTGTCAAACTTGTACAAAACTAATTTGACACTGTCATAAAAAAACGTCTTCATCTTGTCCTCGTGTTTGGCTACTATGACCAAAAAAAATTATAATCTTCATGAACATGGTAGCCATGCATATTTCCACATCACTTTTTATATATTCTCTCTCTTAGTTATTAAATACATGATCAATGAAGAAAATGAAGAAAAAATAAACAAAAACGAAAAAAATGAAGGAAACATGAAAATAAATATCAAACAACTCTATATAATTGTTATTTATAGATTTTTTGAGTCCTAAGAATCAGATAGAAGGAAGTTTAGAAGACATTATTTAAGTGGAATGCAAAAAGATGGAAGTTTTTTTTGTAACACATGAATTATAATTGAATATAATAAATATGATAGATTTTAAAATTATTAAACAAATAATTAATAAAAAAATGAATGAAGAAAACCAAAATAAATTATCAAAAAATAAAAAAATGAATCCTCATTTTAGAAGCATGCCACATCAGCAACCCTATGATTCAGCTTATATTATTATATAAATTTCAATAGACATTTAAGAATAACATTGATATACTTATAACATATAGATATCGATCTTTAGTAGAAGAAATAATCTACAAAATCAAAATAAAATGGCAAATCAAATTCTAATACATTTTTGTGCATTTTAGGATAATTATTTTTTGAAATAAACAAAAAAATATAATGAAAAAAGAAAGGAAAATAAATGATTAAAGGAAATGCATAACATTATTGATGAATTTAAAGAAAGAAATTTAAAAACTTAATATCATCAGTGATGAAATGATTTAAATATGGGCATATTTGATAATACAATTTTGAGGTAAAATTTTCTGTCTTTTCAAAATTTGGAAAAGTATTTTAAAAAAAAGAAAATAATAAATAAACTTCCAAATAATTTTCAACAATTATTTAAGAAAAATATAAGAGAAATGTCAAAATAAAATTGATTAAAATAAAAAAATATCTGAAATAAGAAGGTTGTCATCTTTTTCTAATTTTAATTTTATTATTACACACATATATATAAATGAATCTTTAGCCGAAGAAGTGATCTAAATTAAAAAAAGTTAAATCTCATAAAATATATATATATTTGATTCTTATCATGTTATAATAACAAATATCTTGTAAAAAACAAATTTAAAAAGGCAAAAAAATTATTTAAAAAAATGCATTGATATAAATGAAAGTAATAATCAAAATGAAGTAAGAAAAAATAATATGATTGATGATGAATGGNTAAAGATAGATAAGGAAAAAACGTTCTAAGAAAAAAAAAACAAAAAAAAGGAAATTAGAAATAAATGACAAATTAAAGTCTATTTATGTATAATAAAAATGCATTTTTTTATAAAGTTATAACAGTTAGTTTTAAAATAAATAAATAAAAAGAACAAAGAAAAAAATAATTTAAGGAAATAATATAAATTACATTAATGATGAGTTTAAGGAAAGAAAATTTTAAAAATTAATAAAATCTATCATGAAAGGATTTAAGTATGGTCATATTTGATATTGTGCAAAATTTCAAGGTAAAAATTTCATTAAAAATTAGGTAAAATGTACAAAATAAGAATTAGAAAAATAAATAAATAAATCTAGACACAATTTTTAGCAATTAATCTAAGAAAATATAAGAGAAAATGTCATAAAAATATATAATCTGTAGTGAGAAGGTTCTCATTCTTTTCTAACTTTAACTTTATTATTATTACGTATCGATATGAATCTTTTCACAGAACAAAAGAAATAAATTTAATTTAAATAAAAAAATTAAATTTTGTAAAATATACATGCAATTCTTATCAATTTGTAATAACTATTATCTTGTAACAAATAAATAAATAAAATGTAAGAAAAAAGAAAAAGGAAAGAAGCAATTTAAAGAAATGATATAAATTATAATAAAGAGATCAAATTAAGGCAAGAAAGTAAAATTAATGATGAATGAAATTAAATATAGTCAGCTTTGATATTCAATAAAATTTGAAAGTGAAATTTTCGGTTGTTTAGAATTTGAAATAAACATCAAATCTAAAAAAAAAAAATACAAAACATATAGACAAACTTCAGTTAAAATATATAAAAGATAATAAAACAAACTTTAATTAAAGATGGATAAGGAAAAATAAATTAGAAATACGTTTTAGGAAAAAAACAAAAAAAATGGAATTAAAATATTGGTAGATTTCTCCTTATTCTCATCCTAATTTAATATGAATTCCATAAATAAATTAAATCTCTCTAAATAATTTTCTTGCTTTTGGACCACTTATTATTCATTTTATAAGTTTCTCAATCAAAATGATTATTCTTTCAATATATAATTTTTGTAGAAGAAGAAATTATAGTGCAATGTCATTTCAAAAACTCTTTATATTTTGAAGAAATTTGATTATTACATGATTTTTCTTCTTACATCAGTATCTTCAAAAATATCATGAGAAATCATCTCTTTCTCTTTTCATGAAAAAGTAACACTCCATCATCAGAAGAAGAACAAACAAAGTAAAAGAGTCACCATGTTTTTGTTCATTCTAATATCTATTCTCCTCATCTCTAAATTTGCTTGCAATGTGTTGTGTCAATTTTGTTGCTCTTTTGTTGCTTGTTATTTTTGTCTTCTTTCTGATTGTTGTTGTTGTTTTGGTGCGTTGTTGAATCTTTCTCTCACTGATACATGCATGTATGTTCAATGAAACTTATTTGATGTTCCTGCAAAATCTAAAAAATAAAAAAGAGAAGAAAATTAAATCAAACAAAAAAATGTCTAACCACAAAAATAATATATTGAGTATCAAAAAACTCCATATATGGTTATTATTTATAGATTGTTTGAGTCTAAGAATAAGATAGGAGGAAGTTGAGAAGAAATGTTATTTAAGTGGAGAATGAAAAAAGATGGAGATTTTCTTGTAACTCATCAATAATAATTGAATATAATAATTATTAAATAAATTATTGATAAAAAATGATAGAAGAAAATTCAAAAAAAGTATCAAAAAACAAAAAAATTAGTCCTGACTTTAGAAGCATGCCACATCAGCCTCCCTATGATTCAGATTTATATTATTATATAAAAAATTTTAAATAATTAATTGAATTGGTGGAAAATTTGGGCATCAAAATAGTCATTACAATAAATAGAGTCGTCAATATGAGCTACACCCGTTAAGCCGACTTGGCCTAACCCGAGATTTAATAAGGTTGAGCTGAGATTTTTGGAGTCCATTTAAGAAAAGAGCTTTTTATCCCGACCTGAATAAGTCTGCTGATTTGTGGGGCTTCAGAAATATCGGTAGGGCCGACCTGTGGGCTAATAAAAATTAATTAAAAATAATAAATAATTATTTAAAATTAACGAGAGTCCCAACTCAAAATAATTATGTTAATATTTCTATTTAGATATTTCTACTTTTGCTTGAAAAAAAAACTTAATATACATATAAAGATAATTTTATTTAGGGAAACTTATATAAATATATTATATTTAGAAAATATTTATCATTTATAGCAATAACTTTTTTTTCCACTTAATCACTTTTAATACATTTATAATACAATTTTAATACATATTACAAAGAATAATTTATTCTTCACAGATAATACAAGTTTTATTGATGAATAATATATTTATCACACATTTTAAGGGAAAATGCACAAGTACCCCCGAACCTATGCCCGAAATCTCAAAAACACACTTATACTATACTAAGGTCCTATTACCCCCTGATTTTGTTTTGTAAATAATTTTCTACTCCTTTTCGGCCTACGTGACACTATCTTGTGGGCCCAACACGTGTTAATATTTTTTTTCAATCTAGTGCCACGAAGGCCGAAAAGGGGTAGAAAATTATTTATAAAATAAGCTTAGGGGGGTAATAAGACCTAAGTATAGTATATGTATCTCTGAGATTTCGAGCATAAATTGGGGAGATACTTATGCATTTTCCCTAAAAACAAACTAAAAAACTTCATCTTTTGAGATTCTGTAGAGAGACTTCGTAGAAATTCATATATAACATCCCATCAAAATTTAATGCATATAGAAATTTTTTAAGATCTAACAAAAATTACTAAGTTCTAATATATATCTATATCTATATATGTATCTATATCTATATCTATATCTATCTATCTATCTATCTATCTATCTATCTATCTATCTATCTATATATATATATATATATATATATATATATGCTTAAGTCATATGCGGCCTCTTAAAGTTGAATACTTGAACCTTAACAAATTTATACCTATTTAACACAAAATGATTGTCAAATAAGAGAGAAATATGTGTACATTTCAAACGCTCAATTATAGCAAATGAACCAAAGAAGCGATGACCCATCACAATTGGATTAATTTTGTAAAAAAAAAAAACTATTTAAATAGTCAAAAAGCAATTTAAGAAAATAAAAATTGAATTAACCCANCCAATCTTCTTCTTCTCCGTCGACCTTAACTGTCACCTCCATGCTTCTTCTTCTTCATTTCCTTTTCACTAGCCCCAGTGCGTTTTAACGCCAGTCAACAATAGCCTCCATCCTTTTCTTCTTCTCCATTGAATTTCATTCGTTTCACCATTATTATTAATCTAAGCTAATTCCTCATTCACCTTTCATTATGATTGCATCAAAACCTTCTATTCGTTATCTTTTATCTTCTTTTCACTAATAATTATTTATAACAATTACAAGAAAAAATAGATTTTTACAGAAAAATAATTAATTGCTTCATCGGAATATCATTTTTATCGAAAACAATAAAACTTTGCCGAAATATTTGAGGCTTTAATTAGATTTACATAGAAAAAGAAAAGAAAAATAAAAAACACAAGAAGAATTTGAGGGGATGGGAGAAAAGATGTATGGGAAGGGGTAGGTGTGTAAAGAGATGAGAGTAGTTGCAGAGAGGTATGTGGGGAAAAGACGTTCTTTTTTTTAAAATTAATTATTTTTTATACATTATTCATTAATTAGGTTTATTAATTGTAAAGAAACAGAAAAAAGGTCATTTCCAATGGTTTCACGCGTTTAAGGACTGTGAAATACACATTTTTTGTCACGTAAGCATTTTGTGTCCAATAGGAACTATTTTTGAACATATAAGGTGTTCAATAGGTATGAGACTAAATTGAGGTGTCTAAATAAAATATGCGGACAACTTTAAGGGGCCACATATGAAACATTCGTGACATGGAAAAAAAGGGGGACATACCCATATGAGTATCTCATATTGAATTTTAAAAAATATAATTGGAGTATGGATTAGGACAAAAATCATAAGTACCCCTTTAACATATGCTCAAATTTTCAAAGACACATTTATACTATACTAAGATCCTATTACCCCCTTGAATTTATTTTATAAATAATTTTCTACGCCTTTTCGGCTTACGTGACACTATCTTGTGGGTCTAGCGCGTGTTGACATTTTTTTTCAATCTAGTGCCACATAGGCCGAAAAGGGATAGAAAATTATCTATAAAATAGTTTAGGGGATAATAGGACATTAATATAGTATAAGTGTGTCTCTGAGATTTTTCGACATTGGTTAGAGGGTACTTGTGCATTTTATAATATAATGTATCAATTTCTTACAAAACAAGCATAATATATTTTTTTAAAAACAATTATAATGCATATTTATTGCATACATAATTCACTTTTAATACATATTTCAAAATTAACATAGTATTGTTATAAATGATAATAAATAAAAAGTATTGCTAAAATCAATAACTATTTATTGAAAGGTATCAAGTAACTTTTCTTTTTATTTATGGATTTGATTAACAAGTAGTAACATTAACATCATGTAATATTATTTTGTCGATATTTATGATAATATTTTAAATTATAATTTATAATTTAATTTAATTTAATAATTATAAGAAATATAATATTTAAAAAAGTTGGTTGGCCCGACAAGTCTGTAGCCACATACTTGTGGGTTGGACCGATCATTTTTAATCCACACAAAAAATGAGCTAGCCCGGCCTAACCCGTAAATTGTCAAAGTCTGTATGGATCAATTAGGATGGGGTGGGCTAGCCCATATTGACAGGTCTAACGATAAATAAATAAAAGATATTGTAGTAATAATATAATAACTATATATTATATTATATTTAGTAGTAACAATATAATATCAATACGGAGTACATATAACCAATCTTCTATGTGTTTGCCGCTAAAAACATTAGTGGTTTTGATGTAATGATATTTATTCAATTATAGTTAATTATTTGAATAATGATAAATATTATTGTTAAAAGGGAAAAAATATTGCCACTAATGTCTATCTGATTGCAGTGTATGTTGTAAAAAAAAAAGATGGATAATGCACAAGTATCTCCTCAACCTATGCCTGAAATCTTAGAGACACAATTATATTATATTAAGGTCCTATTACCCCCCTGAACTTATTTTATCAATAATTTTCTACTCCTTTTCTGCTTACGTGCCACTATCTAGTGGGTATGACGCTGGTTGACTCTTTTTTTTCAAGCTAGTGCCACGTAGGTCGAAAAGGGGTAGCAAATTACTTATAAAATAAGAAAAATGAATAAATATACCCCCAAACTTTTAAAAATGGTACGTCAATACCCTCCGTCATACTTTTCGTTCATAAATACCTTCGTCGTCCAATAACTAGCGCACATTTTCCCTTCCCACTAACGTAAGAGTCATTTCGTACACGTGGTACAATCCTACGCCTCAATCTGGATTGACCAAATATTTAACCCAAATATTCAAATACCCATTTAACCCGCCCAATAACCCATTTAACTCACCCAATACGCACATTACCCATATTAGAATTCGATGTTCATGTTCGAGAACCCCAAGTAGAATTCTCAAACATGTGTTGAAGTCTGAATTTGAATCGGAGTTCTTGGATTTGTGGGGTTGAAGATTTGAATTCATTTTTGATCTTAGTTAAGAAGAAAAAGATTCCAGAAACTTTCCAGAACTTTGTTTACATTTGGAGAAGAAACATAAGTTGTATTACCTTAGAATTCCATTTTCTTTTCATGAAGTTCGTTTTCTATGAAATAATTCTACCTCTTTCTTTACCCAGTAGTAGAGAATGCAAATAAATTGCAATATTTTGATTTGGTTATGTTTTATCTCCAATGAAACATGAATTTTTCAATTACTCTAATTAGTTTTTTTTCCTAATAGATGATGATAATTAATTTAATTTGTAGAAACTTTATTCAAGGCAAAGTGATTATGAGTTTCTTCTTCAAGATTTTAGTGTGATATTTTATTCTTTACAGAAATAGATGCTTTGAATTTTCAATTTCTTTTGTTTAAATCTTCAAATAGATGAATGAAAAAGTATATGAAAAGATAAAAGAAGAAAAGACAGAGGGGGTGAGGGGTGGGGATGACGGCGATTACGGCAGCCACCTTAAGATAAAGAAGAAGAAGAGGTAAAAGTAAATGAACCTTTTTTTCTTTAGGGTTGTAGATAGTTTGTAAAATGGGTTGGGGCGGGTTAAACGAGTATTTGAATATTTGGATTAAATATTTGGTCAATCCGAGTTAAGGTGTAGGATTGTGCCACGTGTATGAAATGACTCTTCCGTTAGTGGGAAGAAAAAATGTGCACTAGTTATTGGACGGCGAGGGTATTTATGAAAGAAAAGTATGACAGAGGGTATTGCCGTACAACTTTAAAAAGTTCGGGAATATATTTATCCCTTTTCCCTATAAAATAAATTCAGGGGGATAATAGGACCTTAGTATAGTATAAGTGTGTCTCTGGAATTTCGAACATAGGTTGAAGGGGTACTTGTGCATTTTTTCAAAAAAAAAAAAGACTAAATGGATGCAATTGTTTGTTTTGGATAGTATGTTTTTTTAAAGGAAATAACTCTTTTTGTTTAGCTTTGTATAGATCAAACATTGCCAAATAAATTAAAGGAATAATGCACAAGTACCCCCTTAATCTATGCTTGAAATCTCAGAAACACACTTTAGGTCCTATTACCCCTGAACTATTCTATAAATAATTTTCCATCCCTTTTCAACATATGTGGCACTATCTTGTGGGCCCAATGATGATTGACTTTTTTTTCAAGCTAGTGCCACTTATATCGAAAAGGGGTAGAAAATTACTTATAAAATAAGTTCTGGGAGTCATAGAAACTTAGTATAGTATAAGTATGTCTCTGTGATTTCGAGCATAAGTTTAGAAGGTAGTTATGCATTTTCCTTAAATTAAATAAAAGGAATATTATTTTAACCAAAAGAAAAAAAAAACTATGAAATAAGGGAGAAAATCATTCACACCCCTCTATCTTTGCTTTTAAGTAAAAACTACCCATGATTTTTTCTTTAAAAAAATTTAATCTACGTTCTTTTAATGAAACAAATAAATAATCTTTTTCAGGACAGGGAAAAAAGGAAAATAAATGAAATAAACAATGGCCAGGGATAAGATTCTACCTCAATTGTCATCATTAACCATATATATATTAAAAAATAAATCTTATCACAATGATGATTTATTTTTTGCCAAGAATTGTCCTATATTCAATGTTCATTCACGCATATCATAATAATAATAATTATCTTTCTATAATGGACAAAAGCAATATGGTAAACAAATAATGAATATCCTAATATATCAATTTGTCTATATACCTATACCACTTGCCTGTATCTGGTGGCAATTACAGTCCCATTCTATTTAACCATTCAGATATTGTCATTTCTATAATTAAAAAATATATATATCTTTCTTTCTAAAATTGTTCACATTCTGTATTTTACAGCTAATCTGATCAAATATAATATACTATCAAATCATTAAAAATAAAATATAAATTTTATTCTAATTTATGTAAATGAATTTGACTGACATGAAGTTAAGAGGGAAAAAGACCTTTTAAAAACATTTGAAAATAAAGCATAAATTTCAATAATCATAAATTATTTCATTGAGAGTATTTTTTTTATTATTAAACATCTCATCATATACAAAATTAAAATTAAAAATACCAAAAAACGAATATTTTTTTCTCAAACGAAATTATTAAAAAAATACTCCCTTTGTGCCAGTTTATATTACTTTTTTTTTTGTGGTCATTTTTAGACCGTAAAATAAAGGATATCTTTTTTTATATTAAGTAAAATATTTTTTTTATCTTTAATGAAATAATTTATAATAACTCAAACATCTTTTATTGTTTTAAATCATAAATTTTAAAAATCTTAATTTTTTTTAAATTTCATACTTAATAAAACTAATTCATATAAAATGGTACGGGATAAATAAGTTAAAAAAGATGGAGTAATTTGTTAAAGATACCTAGTCATGATATGACAATTTTAAAAATTATCTAGTGCTACAATTTGGATATGGGGACTGAGGGTTTATCATTTTAAATAGAGCAGAGCAGGTATAAAAAGCCCATACCTTTTCCCCATTTTATGTGTCGGCCTCAGTATTTTCAAAAATACAATTGCTCATCTGTCTGCCTTCTTTCAGTATTTTTTTCCGTTTTAAGGTAAGTAGATTCACCATTTTACATTCCCATCTATTGTTTCTATTTGTTTCTGCACTTTGTTTACTATGTATTGTATGCTTTATTCATTTTGGAAAAAGTTTGTTTTTTTTTATATTGGTTTCCATAGTCCAATTTTTTCTCAAAAGTTCAAAGAGTAAAGAAGAGTAAAAAAAAAAAAAGAAATTAGATTGGGTGTTAGGAGTAATCCCATTAATGAAAACCTTTTAACTATAAACTAGTTGGTTCATTTATTTATTTATTTTTGTGAAATTTTCTGTCTCAAGATTCAATTTTTATTTAAAAATTATGCTAATACAACTTTTTTTTTTGTTTTCTCTAAATCCATTTAATTGAGCATTCTGTTTTTCTTTTAATTTCTTGATCTTGATTGGGGGCGGAGCTAACGTTCGTTCGAACCGTAGTAATTTTGGCTCAAATCATGTATTTGTATGTAAAAAAAATGGAAATTGGTAAGCTCACTTACTTAATGACCTAATTTTTCACTGTGTTGGTGAAAGTTCGATTCCTCACATTGTAATCGCCTCCCCATTTCCCTTTAAGTAAAAGCAAATTGTCATTTTCAGCGTGAAGTGTATTCTTAGTTACCTTTTTTGAATTTTATTCAGGTAAACATAAACATTGGGTTGTTACAAGTTATAGGATCTTCTTCAGTATTCTCTAGTTCATTAAAAGGACCAGGGAATGCTGAAAGATGTGCTTAAGAGCTACCAAGTCTTTCTCTGAGATTGAAGCTCTGTTGGAGCTATTCTCTAAATTTGATGAGTTTGCATCATTGGTCCCAACTTCGTCCACGTTCACTCATCAAATGTCAAAACTGACTAGATTCTTTCATGTTCTAATTGTATCGTATGACAATCTTAGTGAAGATGGTTGATTTGTTCACTTCTTGTTGTGTTGAAAATAGCTAGTTATTTGTTTACTCGAAATTGGTTGAAGTTGAGATGGAGAGTAAGAGGAGTAGTATACTAATGGAAAGGTATGAGTTAGGGAGATTGTTAGGACAAGGCACTTTTGCTAAGGTCCATCATGCGAGAGACGTCAAGACTAGCATGAATGTGGCTATTAAGATTATTGATAAGGAGAAGATTGTAAAAGTTGGGATGATTGATCAAATCAAATGCGAGATTTCAGCGATGAAATTGGTTAGGCATTCTAATATTGTGCAGCTCTATGAGGTGATGGCCAGCAAAAAGAAGATTTATTGTGTAATGGAATATGTCAAAGGAGGCGAGTTGTATAACAAAGTGAGTAAAGGGAAGTTAAAGGAAGATGTTGCAAGGAAGTTATTTCAGCAATTGATTAGTGCTATTGATTTCTGTCATAGTAGAGGTGTTTATCACCGAGACCTAAAACCGGAGAATCTATTGCTTGATGAAAATGGGAATCTAAAGATTTCAGATTTTGGATTGAGTGCCCTTGCAGATTCGAAATGCCAAGACGGTTTACTTCATACTAAATGTGGGACACCAGCTTATGTTGCACCAGAAGTGATAAGCAAGAGAGGCTATGATGGTGCGAAAGCTGATATTTGGTCATGTGGGGTGATATTATATGTCCTTTTGGCTGGATATCTCCCTTTCCAGGATTCAAAATTAATGGAGATGTACAGAAAGATCGGTAAGGGTGAGTTCAAATGTCCTAACTGGTTCCCTCCTGATGCTCGCAGGCTGATATCAAAAATATTAAATCCAAATCCTAGCACAAGAATTTCCATTTCTAAGATAATGGAGAATTCTTGGTTCAAGAAAGAGTTGCAGCTGAAACCTATAATCGCTGATGCTGACTCGAACCCTGAAGAAGCAGCAATTGATGATGCAGTTTTTGGTATCGGTGAGAGTACCGACTCAATAACAGAGCCAAAGCCAGAACTGGTCAAGCCTGCACACTTGAATGCATTTGATATTATATCTTTCTCAACAGGTTTTGACTTGTCTGCCTTTTTTGAAGAAAGAGATAAAAAGAGGGAAGTTATATTTACATCAAAGCAACCGGCAAAAACAATCATCTCAAAGCTAGAGGATGTAGCTAGGCGTTTAAAGTTGAAGGTGATGAAAAAGGATGGAGGGTTATTGAAGTTGGAAGGATCTAAAGAAGGAAGAAAAGGGGTGTTGTCTATTGATGCAGAAATCTTTGAGGTAACTCCAAATTTTCACTTTGTTGAGATGAAGAAATCGAATGGAGATACGATAGAGTACAAGAAGACGATGATGAAGGATATAAGACCAGCATTGGAAGATATTGTATGGACTTGGCAAGGTGACGAACCGCGTCCTCAGCAGCTAGCAGAGGAAGAAATTTTGCAGACTTATCAGGGGTACTCATTTGACAATAATTCACCTCAGAAGAATGCATAATAGAGAAGTTTAATTCTGATGTAACTTGATCTCCTTCCATTTTCTGTGCTATTAATGATGTATTTATATTTAAATAATAGAATATCGAGTCCACCCTATAATTTCTTTTATTAAACCAATGGGTAGTGCTGAAGCTTAATTAGCTCTACTACTTTTGAAGCTCCAGCTCTTCTGTTCTTTGCATCTTCCTCATCGACGCTCTATGATGAGTGTTTCTATATTTCCTTAATCTTTTGCTCGTTCTGCACTTTCTTGTTAGCTGTTCTTTTGAGTTCCTACAAGAATCCTTAGGTACATATAGAAGAATGAGCACCTATGTAGTGCTAATACCACACACTATATTTGTTCCCTATTGTTGGATGATAGAGGGTATCCTCCGTATCGAGATTTGATCCTTTAAGATCTTTAAGATAATTATTGTAATATAGAATATCATATCTATGATTCTTTTTCCTTTTGTAAAGCTAGTTGTGGAAATGTGCACCTAGGGGGGCTGTTCAAAACCGAACCGAAACCGATAAGCCGAACCGATAAAAAAGTTATTGGTTTATAGTATTGGGTTATTAGTTTAGTGGTTTTGATAACGGTTTTGATTCTTTTTTATTATCGGGTTATCGGTTCTTAACGGTTTAAGGTTTTTTATTAACGGGTTAACCGATAGCCCAATAGTAAATTACATAACTATATTTAAACCATTTTGTATATTAAGTCCTCGACTTAGAGTTTAATTTTCTACTTTTATTTTTGGTTGTCTCAAACACTTGATTATTCTACAATGTAAAAGTGTTTGCTTTTGAGCAAGATGTAACTTGTGAACTCAAGTGCATGCTTTATTTGGTTTATCAGCTTGTTTCTAAGTAATTTTCAATGTTTTTTCTTGTGTCAAATCTTAGCGGTTAAACCGATAACCGAACCGATAACGATCAAAAACTGATAAATCAATAACCGATAAGCCAATATCTTAATGGTTCTATAACGGTTTAGCATCTCTACAAACCGATAACCAATAAGCCAACCCGATAAGCTTCAAAACCGAACCGAACCGGCCGATACACAGCCCTCAGTGCACCACACGTTTATTCTTTATTATCATACAAATGTGTATAGGTCTAATCTAACGTTGATAATTATCAATTACATTTTTCTTTTGCATATGTTGTTCTGAGCAAATATAGTAATGCTAATTATTTTTTTAATTTAATTTTTATTATTTCTCTGCAAAATAAAAAGTGTTGAAAATATATAAATTCTTTATCTAAATTTAAGAAATGGACGTAAACATATTTAACAAAATTAATAAAGACAAAAGAAAAATATATATTTACCATATTAATGAAGAAAAAAATACCAATAAATTGATTTTACATAAAGTTATAATAACTATAAGATGATGAAACACAAAAGTGAAGTGGACTAATATTTTTTGTTCACTTTATATAAGAGATCATACCAAAATCTATTAAAAGATGAAAATAACCGCAATAAAAAAAAACCTATCGTAAAATACAAAACCAATAAATAAAGTGCAAATATATATACACACAAAAAAGGAATGATATTTTAAGCAAGAAAACAAGACACAAATAATGATACAATCCACCTTCAAAGTAGTTTCATCATATAAATTGAAAAAAAATAAGAATATTTGAACATAAATTATGTAATTGTATTCGGCCTGTTGCTCATACTCAAATAAAGGTATTATCAGAATCGAAAGAAGGACCATAATGTGTTTTTTCTCCAACATATCTACAGTGAAGAAATGTTACAATCCTCAAAATAAATTAGGATAAACTAGAGCCTCACATGTGTGCTATGAGTTAATAAGGTGTTAAAATGATGAATGATAGCTTTAGGGGGAAGTTTGAAGAGTTTGGAGGTCAAACGTCGAAGAACGACCAAGACGTTTGGAAACTAGTCTTGTGTGTGTGCTAGTGTTCCTTTGCATGTTTTATGTGTTGTTTGGTGTCTAAAATGATAGGAGGGGACCCTAGCGTCTAGATGGTCCTTTTTAGGGTCGAAACGTTCAGGTACGACTCCCCAAGGACCACCGTAAGGGTCCTTGCGGAGGACCCAAACATTTGCCATGAAGCTTCCAAACAGACTCAATTGACACCCCTTTGATCAAACGACGCCCCGTCAACAAGGGGCGTGGTTCCACACTTAGTTGTGGGAGCTTAGTGTCACATCCCAAAATCACACCCTAGAAGATAGGGTCAATTTCCGATTGCAACCGGCGTACTTGGCCTCTCAGAGGTCTTGTACAAGCCCTTACATATCATTCATCGCATATACATAATGAAAAGTAGTGCAGGATTCAAACTTTTCACAAAATATTAGAATATCATTAATAATATCTTTCATATAAAATCATAGGAAATACTAGTCTCAATGTCATCAAACTTAAGACACAAGAATACTTTTGGGACACAGCCCATACTTCAAAATATAGAATTACTTAATCTATTACAATACTTTGAAAAGAAACATAAAAGATATCTACGCCCTCGAATAAAATGAGGACATACTTCAACTTCACTTGAATGATGCTACGATCCAAGTCTTGCTTCCCAAATTCTCCTCACCTACCAACAACTATAGAGATAGATAAAATCATGGATTAGTACAACAACATGTACTAAGTATGACATAATGCATGAAAATCATGAAAACGGACATTTATTGGAAATATGCATCTTTTCATTTAAATATCATAATATAATCATAAGAACATTTTATCAACTTAGAAACACATAAGATAACATTTAAACGATTTATCATATTTTTGAGGTAACATCACAGTAACCTAAACTTACTGTACAATGACTTTGCTTCACTGTTACAGTGAAGTATTTTCTTCTTGCCTTTTAACACTTCCTAGCATACAGTCTTCTCACTAAAAGCTATCCTAAGACTCACTTAAGCAACACAAAGAGATACCGCCTATACAACCTCCCTAAGCATGCCTAAATGACCCTAAAGACTACTTATAATAAGACACATACACTCTTACAAGACATCAAACCCATGAAAAATGAGATTTCCTCTACCAAAGATAATTCTAAGTCTCACTTGAGTGAGTTGTGAAGTGACCGCTCATACAATCACTTAAACACACACTTAAGAGATCCTAAAGACTACCTAGGATAGAATCATTCTCACTTAACACTACACATATAGATAATATGACACTCTCTTTCCAAAGGCTATCAAAAGACTTACTGAAGCAAATCAAGAAGATAATGTCCTTGATTGACCTCTTCAATACTACATAAATAATCCTTAAGACTACCTAAGTTTAGATCATGTCTACATATTCAATCATTTTCCCTAACTAGAGTCATTCTTAAGACTCATCTAGGTAAGATACAAAGTGACCAATTTCTATGCCCCCCTCACACCTTAACTAGACAACCCTTAACTACTCTAGATAAGTACTTATTCATTTAACATAATTTATTACTTAAGTCATTATATTCATTAGTTCATTTAGGAGACATTCAACACATAAAGGACATTCAAGTAATGGTCTTGGACAAGACCTAGGAACTCCAACTAACACCTTCAAAGCCTATTGTGCAATGTCTAGATAGCGTCCTATACCACCACCTAAACTTCATAGAACTTCTCTAATGCTAATAGGTATTCCATATGATGAGAATATGCAATAACCGACATATACCATGATAGCAAGACATGGAATCCGGAGTTCTATCCTACTCCGATGAGGTTGTTCTACTTGCCAATGGTAGAACTTAGACACATCCCATGTAGGCATATGGTTAAGGAATATGAAGGGCGTGCTTTGTAATCTAGTCTCATTCTTTAACTATAACTACTTCCCTTACCATACTCACTCAACTCTAGTCTTTGTTCTCATAGAGTAATTTACATTTAAGGTTCATATAAAAGGGTTTCATATCAAGTTCATAACTCAATCACATTTACCCTACCAAAGAAAGGTCCACTAGGGCTACCTCACAATGGCGACAAGAAGCTCATCATGACTTTCCTACAATGTGATATGATGCTGTTCGAACCAATCAACCTTAAGTCTATCATTTCTTTACTTGACGGATACCATTACGACTTTCATTTTCAACATTCATAACCTTACACCAGGTTCAACGTTTCACATAAAGGACCCTCTTAACTTCATTTAAGGTCTCATGTCATTCATACATACAAGACTAAGAGGATTTAGCATCCTAAGTAAAGACATCACATATTCATATTCATACATGCATCAAGTAAGGGACATAAGTCAACCAAGACAAGACACAACATACTTCACCTTAACACATATTACATGTCATTCTAGAAGCACATAAAAATAACCCTTATCATATTTAAGTCATACTATACACTATCATATCATCATAAATATGACCATCATAGACTCATATAGTCAAGTAGGAATAACCAAGCAATAACCCTAAGACTATACATACAAAGCCATAGTTATAGTCTAACATGATCATCTAATTAACATCAATAGAAAAACACCTAGACTTTCACATTACTTATCATGTAGATAGACATTACCATACTTCACATAATCATCATAATACTTCAAGTAATTTTCCGAGAAGGCCATGATCATCATAATGCATAAAGTAACGCCGACAAGGCCACATCCATTGCAAGTAAAGCACATAACACCGCCATCATAAGTGGACCATACCAATAACAACATAATTGAATTCTAATTAACATAAAAATAAGGGAAATAGGGTAGCGTACCACCACTCCATCCTCAACACCTCAATCAAATGCTAAACCATCCAATTCAATATCATAAGACCCTTACTCATAGCAATGAACATCAATTCAATGCATAAATCATAATACTTAATGAAACTAAGTTAATCCAACATAGATTTACCAATATAATACAACCTATACATCAATTGAATACAAATTTTACATCATTAGATAGCCCATATAAAACTACACTAGAATTCATAAATATTAAGTAACCCATAAAGTAGTCAAAAACTAGGGTTCATCAACTTCATGGGTTCATATGTTAGTTGAGTTAAAATCATATATTTAATAACAATTCAATCCATATTCAATGCTTAAAAACCTTTAATGCAAGAACCCATGCATAGATTATGAAATTGGACAATTCATCATTGAAAATTTTAGAAAACATCTTTGAAAGTTGGGCTTCTTGATGAATAGAGTTTCAAGGATAAAAAACCATACATCAATGAAGCTAATTCTTGAATTTGATGAAGAATATCCACTCAATCCTCCAATCCAATCCCTTCCTTGAGTTTTGACTCCAATGGAGTTCTAGAGAAATTTCTAAGGGATTTTGGATTTTGATTATGAAGAATGAAATTTTTGAAGTGTTTTAGGCTTATAAAAACATTTAAGATGCCCAAAAGACCCTTAAGAAACCGCCACTATCCTTATTTGGACGTGGGGTGAATTTACAAGTTCACCCCTCAACTTAACAGTGAACTGCACGCAGGGACACAGGCCCATCGACGACCCATCCTTTGACCAATGGACCGTTCTACTGGTCCGTGGTCTGGGACTGAGGCTTTTCTTTGGTATATACTCTCCCATGAATAAGTATTAGTCGACGAGACACCACCAACGGGGGGTCGACTGACCCACTGGGCATCGGTTGTCTTGGGCACCAACTTTGGGTACTTCCTCAAGGACCCTTGGATTGTCCTTGGGGATGTTTGCCCGGATGTTTCCAACCCAAACATGCTCGTATACAATTTTAGGACCTATCACATGAATTTCATCCAAAACGAACACGCAAAGCTCAACGAAACATGCCTATACACACAAGGTCATTTTAAGATAAAATTTTCAAACGTCATGGATGTTCTTGGACGTTTGACCTCCAAACTTCACGAAAATTGACACACTGCCTATATACACCATAATAACTCATTTGAGGACCTTATAACCTCATGAACCACCTATAAACACATAGAACCACATATGAGGCACATAGGTGACTTAGTCGTTGAATGTTTTAGTCGTCCTTTGACGTTTGACTCCCAATGCACCTAAACTCTTAGACATTGCCTCAATACCACATTATAATCCAATTTAGGACCATAGACCATCATGACCAACATGTTAGGCTCTAGTTCACCTAAGTCTTTTTTTTGGGATCTTACATTTAGCCCCATATTTGGGAGTCTCACCCAAACCATGGACTAGCAAGACAGTCCGTAGTCCCATCGACGCCTCGTCATTAGTGGCCGTCGTTTGACACCTGCAATATCTGCAGGGTCTTGGCCAAGTGAGGGGTGAATTGTAAAAATCACCCCACGTCCTAATTAACTAGTACACAGTTATTTGAACTGTTTTAAAGTATTTTAAGTTAGTGTAAACACCTAGACCCCCTCAGTTTTCAAAATAAAAACCCCTCTCCCAAATAAAGTTCTCTCAAGACTCCATGGGAGCCTTGAAGTCAAGTTGAAGCTAGGATTGAAGAATTTCAGTGATTTCTCCATCAATTTCGTGGGATTTCAACTAGTAAGGTATGTTGATTTCATCCTTTATTCTTCTTTCATTCAAGGAGCCAATTTCCAAGGCTTTTCACATATCACCAAAAACCTTGAAATTCTATTTTGAATTCTAAGCATGGGTTCTTGCGTGAAAAGATTTAAATTTGTAACACCGCATATCCAAAACATATAAAAAAAATTAGCTTTTCAGAAAATCTGTAGGTGCAGTCGACGGTTGTAATCGACGGACTGTAGCCTGATCCATGGTCTGTTCTGCACACCCGTCGATTGAGTCAGAAACCCCTAAGATCTCAGTCCAAGAAAATTTGACTAAGTGTCGAATGACGGACGGACCTGCGATCCGTAGGTCAGAATACGGTCCGTCGTTTGTGTCCATCGATCAACACCCCATTTACCCATTCTCTGATACGAATGACGATTGACCAGCATAGACCTTCGTTCGATCTACGGTCCATAGGTCTAACCATAGGTAGAAGTTAGCAATCAGTTATGGAAGAATGAAGTTGGGTCAATTTCAATTGATCATAACTCTTAGCACAAAATGTATTAGGTGTCTCATGATATACCCACATATAGATAATTTAATTAGCTTTCCTTAGCCACCAACTTTTCTAAAATCAGACCTCCGAGTAAAAAGTTATGTCTATTTTAGTAAAGTCCTATCGAACAAACCCAACCTACGGACCCAAAAAGGGTTTAGCGTACCCAATTGGCTAGTAGTTCTGGGACTATTTGGGTACGTTGAACCCTAACCCAACTCGGTATTATGCTACTCCCATGAATTCTGTAAATTTACTGACTATGTCTGAGTTTCTATAAATACTGGATAGCTCGAAACTGAACATGCAAACTGAGAATGCAACAAATAATCTGGTAATTATGCATTTATAACTGAGGCATGTATATCTGAAGTGTCTAAAATATCTGACCTAGCATGTGTAATTCAAGAACTAAAGAAATATAAAGCTAGGGTTCTGAAATCCATGTGATAGCCTGAGTAATTACATGATAATCTGATTTGGAACATATATTTAATAAATTCATGAAGTTATATCAAAGTTCTAGAAACCCTGGGTCTACTCATGATATGGGAATCAAGAATCTGACTAAAAACTAGGGACCCAACGGGTGAAAGGAACCCACTAGTGAAATCCCACATGCCTGGTGATGAAATCCATGAAAAAAATACTTTCGGGGCTGAAACTGCTCGAACTTGTGACGTTCTTGAACTAGGGTTCGTGAGCTTTTTCTCCTCTCTTGCTTCTAATTTTCTAAGTTTTGATTTAATAATTTAACTTAGATATATTTTAATTATGTTTTTAGGCTTAAACTGACTATAATATGATGATTTAGGGTCAAAACAGCGTAAATTAGTGTTTGAACGAAGTGGGAAAGGTCCAAAAGATCCTTGGGAAAGTTGCTGTCGGACCAAACGACGGCCAGGACTGATGGTCCGTCGTCTGACCGACGCCCCATCATTAGTTTTCGCCAACTGAGCCTGTTTTACAGGCCTTTACTAAAATGGGAATAACATTTTACTCGGAGGTCAGATTTTTAGCAAGGTCGGTGGCTATGGAAAGATAATTCAATTATCTATTTGTGGGTAGGTCATGTGACACCTAATATATTTTTTTCTAAGAGTTATGACCATTTGAAGTTGACCCAACTGCATTTCTCCTTAACTGTCTGCAAATTTTCCACTTAGGGACCGTAGGTCCACCTACGGACTGTGCTGGTCATCTGTAGCTGTTGTCAGAGAATGGGTGAATGGGGGTCTCGATCGACGGTCACGGACTACAGATCGTCGTCTGACCTACAGACCGTAAGTATGTCCGTCGTCCAAGACTTAACCAATTTTTCTGGGTTGAAATTTTTGGGAGTTTCTGATCCCATCGACGGTTGTGCAGGACGGACCGTCGTCTGACCTACAGACTGTCGATGCCACCGTTGGTTGCACCTGCAGATTTTTTCGGTAAAGCTAGCTTTTGGTTTTTTTTGGCTATAGGGTGTTACAGGTCCCGTGTCGCGTCTCGAGGATAGCTCGGGGCGTGACAAAATTGATGTTTTATGAATTAATCAGTGTTAAATGATGGTTTTATGATAAAAAAAAAACTCCATGAACCCATGTATTCCTTGAATTCCAAATTTTGGTTGTAAAGTGGGTGTATTAATTATGATCTAATAAGGTTGAATTCATGTTTAGATTGTTATGGACGATTGAATTATGTGTTGATCATTGTTGAAATTTCTCATAGTTGCCTTATAGAATTGATATCTATATTGAATTCTGTTGGATCATTGGTATGGATGAATTGTTGGCCTAGTTTTGTGAATTTTTTGGAAAGGCTCAGGAATGGTGATCGTGGCTATTGGAAGGTGGTGAGTTGACCTAATTCCTTTGTTTATTGTATAATAGATATCCACTTGCTATTGATTTGTATGGTCCGCTTATTGTGGCGGTGTTTAATTGTTATAAACGTTATGAACATGGCCTTGTCGGCATTATTATGTGAATTTTGACATTATCATGGTATAGTATGAATGAATGTATAAAGTGGAGGTGCTCATATGATGTCTAGATGATCTTGTATGGGTGCTACTATGATATGATGGAATGTACTTCCTTTTAGGTGTTGTTATATGATGATGAAGGACTAAGGAGAGTCTTTGTAGAATGATGTTGTATCTTGTGTTGGTAGACTAGTTGTTCCTACTTGGTACTTGAATTGTATTGAATGAGTGTATGAATGAAAGTCTAGGATCATTAGACCTAAAGTAGGTACCCTTCTATGAATGACTAATGTGAAACCTTGAATATGAAAAGAAGATTGAGAATGTGAAACCTTGAATATGAAAAAAAAGGTTAATTAAGAAGCCTTGAAGTTATAGACCTATATGGTGCCTCCTTCTTGAGCGGAATGATGGACTTAGAGGTAGTTGACCGTAACGGCATGAAACCATCTCTAAGAAAGTCATAAGAGCTATCCAAATAGACCTTGATTGGCAGCCCTATGGGACCCATTCTTGGAAATGGTATTATGAGTTGGTAGGGCTTAGTGATGGTACCTTCTCTAATACATCTATGTGAATGAAATTACTCTATGAGAACAAAGGCAAATCACCGAGTGGATATGCTTAAGGGAGTAACTCTAGTTGAGTACGAGACTAGAGTACAAAGAAACCTTTTGATATCGCCTAAACCATATGCCTATATGGGATGTGTCCTAATCCTACCCTTGGCAAGTAGAATAACTTCCACGGTGTGGGTTCCTTTTGACATCGGATTTCATACCTAACTAGTATGATCTATGTCGGTTAATGCCTATTCTCATCATATGTGGGATGTGCACTCTAGTATTGGATAGGTTCTACAATGTGCAGGTAGTGGAATGAGACGCTATCTACACATGACATGAGTAGGTTTTGAAGATGCTAGAATGAGTTCCCTAGGTCTTTCAAAACCATTATGTGAAGTCCCCTAACTATTTAGTTGTCTCTTAAAATGGCTAATTGAATAATGTTGACTTAGTTAAATTATGTCAAGAGAAAGATCCTTACCTAGGGTAGCTTTGAGGATCACTTAGGTGTGCTTGAAAAGGTTGTATGAGCCGTCTCTTCATATTTTACTTAAGTGAGTCTTAGAGTAACCTTAGGTAGATGGTCTAAAGTGATGAAAATGCTTAATTCTTGAATATGGAATATGTCTTATACGTGATTGTTGACTTGTATTATGTCTCGTAAACTCTTTTGATGAAGGTTTCTATCAAAATAGCATGAAAACATATCTTAAAGTAAATGTCCCTTTTTGCATGGTTTTCTTGCATGTTCACCATACTTAGTACATTAATTGTGCTAATTCTATATGTTTCTCTGTGTCTACAAGTGTAGGTGGCAAGTGGGGATTTTTTAGAAGTTGAAGCTTGGGAAGTAGATTTCTCTCAAGATTGGTATGTTCGAGGACATGAACAATGTTTCTAGTTTCCTTTTCTAAAAGACTTTGTAATAGACTATAAGTTTCTTTTCAAATTGATGAAAGGTTTGTGACCCTATGATATCGACTTGTGTTAAGATGACTTATGACGAGACTTAGTTTCTTTCTTAAGTTTTATAAAAGAATTCTCTTATTGATTATTATTGTGAAAAATTTTAATTCTGCACTACTTTTCATACATATGTGATGAATGAATGCTAAGAGCCTTGTACAAGACCTCCGAGAGGTCAAGTACGTCGTGTGATGCCTAGGGGGTACTCCCCGATCATTACAAGAAATATAACTCTCAAATCCAAAACACAAATTGTAACTGAAACCCAAAAGTAGAAAATGGGTGATGAATACATGATGATGAAAAGTTTTTAGAAGCAACATAAGTTATGAATACAAAACTACTAAGATGATTTTTACTATGAGTTTGATAGATCATTTGACTATGTGATTGAATATATAAATTTTTTTGTCCAAATTTATAAAATCCTATAAAGTATATGAAAAGGCATGAGATGAATTTCGTAGAAGATGAGACGAATTAAACATTTTAGTTGAACGAATTATAGGTAATAACAACTTCTAACAGACGTGGGAATATGGAACAACTTTGTACAATCAGATTCAGTATATATTATTTAGAAACCTATTAATTTAATTTTAGAAGTTAATGAAAAACATATTTTTATCTCCATTTTTTGATGAGTATGACTTTTTATTTATATATATATATATTATCTTTTTAAACCTTTTCAACTTTTAAATTAAGAGTAATTAAGACTATACAATAATAGAAAAAGGTCAAAAATATATTTGAAATTTGACCGAAATTGTTGTAAGCATGTACTGATATCAAACTTTGGACAAGACATTTTATCCCTGCACTATTGAATAGTGCATTTTGAAGCTATATGTGAGCCCATGTGAAAATAAAAAATATTGAATAATTATAAATAGTAATGTGTCCCATTAAAGTACACTATTAAATAGTGCAGGGGGTAAAAAGTCCTCCATAAAGTTTGGTATCGTAACAATAATTTCGGCCAAATTAAAATTGAAGTATTTGTCAAGCCCTTTTCCCATATAATAAATTAGAAAGTTATTTACTAATATTTAATTATTTAGATATGATTTAGTGTAGGGATCCACTTTTACAATTTTCATCATTTTAATCTTCTAATTCTCATTTCTTAATCTTAACCTTTCAAATTTCTCACACAATTAATAAAAGACTACATATGAGTAATTAAGTTAAAGACTTAAAGTAGATACATTTATCTTTTGAAGTTAAATTTTATGCTTTATCTTTTTTATATTTATTTTAATAGTAATTGACCTTTCAAATTTTCAGGTGACTTTTGAATTAGAAATTTATTTATTGATATTTTATTAATTAAATTATGATTTAGCATAGGAACAAAATAGTAATATAACTTTTGACTAACATTCTTTCCACTTATAGTATAACTAGTCATGGACATGTGCTTTGCACGTGAGCCTCACGAAAATATTCTATATGATAGGAGTTATATTAAAATCACATTGTGATGAATTTCACAAATAATTTATCAAAAAAATATAAATGAAATAAATGAACAATCAACCTACGTAAATGATTTTTTTTTCTAATTGTAGAGTCAAAATGCAAAATAATTAAATATGCTAAATGTCAAATTTGGACAACAAAATTTAATGCGATAAATAATTTACCTTTTTATGTTATTAGATCAAAACATGCAATATATTACGTTGTTACTTCGCTAAGAAAGGGACAATACACACATAATATACCTTAACAATTTGTACCAAAATTTGAATTATCACATGTACTTGTAACAAGTATATATGTTGTTTTCGTAATACATTCACATGGTTATTTTTCATACTTATTATATTTTAATCTTTTAGCCTTTTTTTTTTCTTTTACTTAATATTATTTTCCCCTAACATTACTATTACGTATCGTTTGCCTTAGTTCTTCTCCTTTCGTTTATGTTCCTTCCATTTTATTTTTATTGAATTCTTTCCTACTTCCACATTTTCAATCATAAAAAGAATTATCTATAAACGCAAAATAAAAGTGGATTTTCTTTTAATTTTGATTGTAATTTATAAATATGTAAATTTATTTTAAAGGAATTCAAAAGTATTCTATTTGAATTAAATGAAATGATATAAAATACAATAAATAGATAATTTTGACCTTCCTATTCCGAATTATGATTCATAAGTAAATATGCATACACATGTCAAGATGGTGAATACATGTGAAAATGTTTTTTGTCAAAAATTCGAAACTTAAATATTAAGTGTTTAACTAAGGAAATAGAAGCAACATATTTTTTAATTTAACTTACTGAAAAATAATTCTTGAGTGGGTTGATTCCCTCCCTGCATTTATTGTTTCACAAGCTATGCTTATCAAATAATCCACTAACATCCCTAATTGTTAACAATTACATTGAAGTTGACAATAATAATGTGAAATAAGTGATATTAAGATAACTCTTAAGTTCTAACAACTTACTCAAGCTATTTTATCAATTTCAATGACTTTCTATCTTCCAATATCATTATTGCATGATATAATCCACATTTGAATACCTTAACACTGCTCCCATTTATATCTAATTTTGAAGTTAGGAGTTTCTCACTTATAATAATATATGATATGATATATGATTTTATAGAATTCTAAATTTTATGGGATCTAGATGATTCTATTCTACAATCTCTCACGTATATAATGACATAATAGAATAAAATTATTCAAATATCTTATTCCACTCCAACAACTTTGTAACAATCCAATAACAAATTTTCCCGATTTGCCAACGTTTGAGGGTTTTGTTCTATAATTGTTGTTTCTCTTTGATTCTGATGCCTGTTTATTGATCTACTCCTTGCATCTGTGAATTTTGTTATACCTACAAAACTTAACAAACTGTTGTAAGTAGTCCTTGTTCTCCTTCCTTAGGATTTGAACTAGAGCCTTTTATCCACCCTTCCACTCTTCTTCTATGTTACTCATCATCTGAAAAGTCTAATCCTCATACAGGGTTCCTCCACTCTAGTTATTATTCCCTCGTTCACTTTTACTTATCACTCATACCTAAAATAAATTTTTACTTGTCACATTTGACATATCAAGAAAACACAATAATTTTTTCCCTTAGTTTACTCTCAACGTTAAATACTTATTCTCCAAATCATTTTCCAAGACCTAAAACATCATTTAATAAGGATAGTTTAGTAAAATCCTATACCAATAATGTTTTCCTTAATGGGTGTGTCTGGTGAAACTGTGACAAATAAAAATGAATAGTAGTATCATTCAAGGGGTATATCATACACTTTCAATAATGTTTTCAACACCAAAGAATCAGTCTCAGTAATCACCTTCTCCACTTATGTTATCTTTATGTATTTCAGTGCATGTAGGATGGCCATTTCTTCAGCTTTAAGGTTAGTGGTCATAGGGTCCTCAATATCCTTTGCTTGTGTTTGAACTATTTTCAATACTATCTCTTACACAAAATCCCTAAATGGAGTTCCCTTTGTTTTATTTATACTCAACTTGTATTGAAGGAGGGGAGTATAAAAAATGAACAATCAACTTGAAATCACAATAAACAAATAAGTTCCTTGTAAACAAATAGGTTCGTTGCATGAGAGTATCATGTAATGTCATTTAAAATTAGCGTTTTAGTTTCCCTCACATGCATCACACAAATAATATTACAAAATAGTTAACATGCACACATTACATACTTTGGAAAACAAACAGACCATCACCTACCTCGAAACAAATATGAATGCTCGAAAGTACTTGAGCTTTCCCCCTTTTTAATGCATCGGCTTGTCCTTGACCTACAACAAAAAGCAAAGAAATCAATGAACGTTGGCCTAATTAAATCCATATATACTCAAATCCTAACCCTTATCCAATTCATGATCATTCTACCTAAATAAGGACTTTTCCTACTATTAATTCAAGTCAAAACCCTCCCTAGATTAACAATCTAGATTCCAGGGCTTTAAGAATCAAATTACTAAGTTAAGAGAATTGGTGGAAAAATTTATGGCATCTACCCTAAATCGCTTTCCATTTTCCCCACAATGAAGTGCAAAAATTTAAGAGGATTTGAGCACTTTCTACATTAAAACATGACTTATCCCGCTATTGCATTCCAACTAGGTATTGTGGCGTCTTCATAGTGGACCACCTACTAAATCGCCTACATAATTCATCTTGCTATAGTGGCATGGAATTTTCTATAGTGGCTTGCATGGAATTGGATACTCGTAAACTTTCCCAAAAGCCCCTATTTCACAACATACCTTCGACTCTTGATGTTCTATACTACCCCTTTTCACCAAGTTTGATACGGTGAGTCTTACTCACTCAAAGAATAATACCCTGTGGACTCCTTAATGTCTTAGGTACTAGAAAACACGATTCAAGCTTAGACACACCACTCAGTTCATTCCTCGATCACCCTATACCTTATCTTTCTCGTATTTCATATGAGATCACCTAACCAACAATCATATATATATATATATATATATATATATATATATGAGAACCTAAGATCCGCCTATGTGGCACCACCATAAACCAGCATTCCCTTTTAATTTATTTATTTCAAAAATTAGTCTTTTCTTTCATAAAAAGTTGTGACTTTTATGAAAAGTTGCGACTTATCTGCCTATTTGGAACCACCACAAACCAAGATTCCCGTTCAATTTATTTATTTCAAAATTAGTCTTTCTTTCATAAAAAGTTGTGACTTTTATGAAAGTTGCGACTTTTATGAAAAGTTGCGACTTTTATAAAAAGTTGCGACTTCTATGAAAAGTTGTGACTTTTACGAAAGTTGTGATTTTATGAACAATTGTCACTTTTATGAAGAGTTGCGATTTTTATGAAAAGTTGTGAATTTTATGAATGGTTGTGACTTTTATGATAACACACAATAAGGATTTATTTACGCTATCCCTTGTTGTCTATAAATATAGGGATCTCCTCTCACTTAAAATAACGAAAATTTGAACTACTTCTTCAGTTTCTGCACAATTAAATATTCATATACTTTGTTCATGTTAAATGACCCACTAACACCATTATTTTATATCAATACACTTGTGAATAGAATTATTCTATCCTGAGAGGATCTATTCCTTGAAACCTCGAGTACTAGAGGAGGATAATTTACTTAAGGGGACAATGAGTATTTAATGGGCTGGATTTTTCCTATTTGTGCCGTTCTATTGTTACAGATCATGGTATGTTTTTGACATTCATTAATATATGTTGATGTTATTAATTATTGTTTTTGAGTACATATTTTAAACTTTGTTATTTATATTTATGATTTTGATCATTATGTTGAAGTAAAGATATGTTAATCAAGAGTTTGTTGTAATCCTTAGGTTATTGGTGTCATGTACATTAGAATTGTTAAACTTTCAAAATAAATGACTTTGATCTTTATAGAGTTTTCAGTGGCTAAAAAATCCATGGGATGTTCAAAAAGGGACTTGAGTATTAAGAATTTATGGTGGTTCCACACTACGTTGTAGTTTTAGTTATTTAACTTATAGAAACATTCAATTGATTAGTCACATGGATGAAATAAAGGGATATGGGATGGTAGGTATTTTGCTCAACCTTAATCAAACGTTTGAGGTCAACTGTTTGAGTAGAGTCAATGAATTACCCCTTAAAGTAGGATGAATACATATTAATAAAATATTAAATAAATAATTTTATCTTTACAAACATTATATTAAAATTCTTCAAAAAAATATAATCTTAACCATATTTATCGAAACATAAACAAGTAAACAACAAAGTATGCATTTTGGCTATGAAAATAGTGTCATCAACTGCAAATGATTTTGAAAAAGGGACTTGCCAAGACATTATTCAATCCAAATTATTTGAGTGAGATAAGTTATTCCATCAAACTCCAAGTGATGTGTTTTCTAATTTTAATTAACCTATCAAGTATCCAACTAATTATAAAAGATTCAAAATATTTAGATTGTGTATGTAGAGGCCTAGAATAGGAGGAAAAACTCTCGCAATTGATGAATGTGTGTACCACTTTATGAATGTATAATGAAACAATTACATATATTTTCTAAAGACTTTGGTGATGAATAACTATAGTAAAATGAAGAATAAATCACAAAATGCGTACACTTAAAATCAAATCTTTTTTGTTTTAAAATTTTAAAAAATAATTATTTCATCATTGTGTAAAATATTTTTGACAATTTATCGTAGGGCAAACCCACTCAAAAACACTTATATTATAAAAAGTTCAAAAGTAGATCATTGACAAAGTTCACAACCTTGCGAAGCGCGGACAATTTTGTAAATGTTTTCTAACCAGATTCTTTAATCATTGGTTCAACGAACCATAACGATTGGTGTGGTTCATTACAAATTAACTTTCCTAACTCGGTATTATAACCGAATAACCTTCTAATACGTATATTAACTCTCATAATCCCCAATCCATCTTCTCCCAAAGGTCAAGATCATCAAGAAACAACCTTTTCTAATTTTCCAAGATCTAAAGGCTCCAAGTTCAAGATTCTCTTCAAGAAATCTAGAGTTTTGAATCAAGGTTCACTCCCAAAATTCTTCTCCAAGAAATTCATAGAAGGGTTTTCCAAGTTCAGGTTCCAAGCTCGAAGCTTTTCTACAAGAACTCTTGTTCCTCCACGTGTTGAAATAACTTGTTCCTCCCCAAGAATTATATTTATATGGTTTCAAAGAATTCTCTGTGAATGAATTAGGGTTAGGACGAAATCTCATGTTCTTGAGTTTTTTATTCTTGAATCTTTATTAAACCTCCGTGAATGTACTTAAATCCCATATTGGATGCAATACTTCCTTTAAAGAGAGGTCTAAGTTAAGCTAGTGTCTTATTTTGTATTAGTGTGATTGAGACCGAAAGGAGATATCATCATGACTTTGAGATCAAAAGATAATTAGCGCAATTGAAGATGACCTAGACTACTTATTAGTAATTGATTTTGGATTGAATAGCAATGGATCATTGAGTGTTGATTGAATCTCAAGTTTTCCTAATTAACCTACATCCCTTGATTGATATCGTCCTTACCCCCATTAGAAGTGTAGTTGTCAAAATTTCCTTTTCAATTGCCATTGGGCTCAAACCTGGGCGTTTGGACAAACTTTGAACCCCTTTAACCGTTAAGTTTCTCTTTAGTGTCAAAGGGATTAATTAAAATGTTCATAAAATTAGAATTTGACATTATATATTCACTATGATTTTTCAATGGATAAGATTTGGATTCCACTCATGAGTTTCACTTAGCTCCACTCCTGTGTGGCACATCTTTATAGCCTAAACGATTATATACATATGATTCATTTTAAAATTAGTACGCTTAGTCTCTTGATTACACCTCTTAATTGAACGTAGTTTTCTTATTTATCGTGTCCGAAATACACAAACTTGACAGAATGATTATTTTACAAAAAGATGCATTCTATTATAGAGGTTGTTTAAATTATGTTACCCACTAAAAAATGCCCCCACCCCCATCCTCCCGTCCTCCCCACCGTCCCGGAGGACCCCTAACATCCTCGAGGCGCCATGCCCTAAGGACCACCCCCGTCCCCAAGGCTCGTGCCCTGAGGAACACACACACACCCTCCCCCCACCCCTCCGTC
>NC_028645.1:19248887-19250456 GCF_001406875.1 Solanum pennellii | reverse complement strand
CCCACTCCCACCCCCACCCCACCTATCCTCAATGCGCCGTGGCCCGAGGACCTCCATCCCGTCCTCAAGGCGCCGTTCCTCGAGGATCCCCCACCCCATACCCAAGCGTTGTTTCATGAGGACCACCTGCCCACATTTAATTCTACAAATAATTGATGCATATTACACTATTATAAAAATTGCTTATTCAAATTCTTCTGTTCATTAAGTTGTTGCTTCTCATATGCATTTATTTAATTTTGCTAGAAATGATATGTATGAAATCCACAAAACCTCCAAGGTTATTTACATGATTATCATATCTCCAAAACATGAATGAACATGACTACTTGTTTCAATTTATTTTCCATTACTTATTTACTTCAGTTGTAATATCACTGAGGGGAAGACCAGAAACTGTTGCAACTTTAATAACATGAAGCAAGTGAAATTCATAAGAGACACATGGGAAGTTAGTGTCTCATAGAATTTAATTCAACAAAGAAGCATAAAAGATCAATTGGGTCTCTGCCCAATTAATTGAAGTTGAAGATAAGACAGTCGTGATTTGTCATTATTGGAAGAAGCATGGAAACAATTTAAAAGGTTTTGATTGTATGATTCTCGATATCAGATGAGAGTTGTTTATGCAAATCATGTCGTCTTTGTTAACAACTGAAGCTTTATCTATTAATACTGGTTGCTTTCTTCATGTCGGGATGAAAGTGCAGTGATGACCTTTTTGTCCTTAGACATACCTGCCGGTAAAAATAGACCAAATCTATTTTCTACCAAATAAAACAAAGCGAGAAGTTACAAATTGTGAACTCAATTCTTATTTTTTTCTAGAGCACAAAACTTAAATTATTTTAAGTGTTATGAATAACTTACACAAAATATAAATTTATGTAAAGAAGTCATCATGTGATTGGTAAATAAGAGAAGTTGTCTATCAATTAGAAAATGGATCGTTAGCAGTTGAAACTCATGAGTAGCTCAAACTCACAGCAACAAGAAAAGTAGTTGAAACTCGCGAGTTAAGTTCACAATATAGTCAAACTTGTAGAGCTACCCAACTGTGTGAGGAAGTCAACTAAAATGTACACATCAAGCGGAAGATGACCTCAGCCATTACCTAACACATTGTCTAAACAAGTAGTTAACATAGCTCAATAACTTCTCGTTGTTTAGTTCCACTTCTTTCAAACTCTCTAAACAGAATGAACCGGATACAACGATGAAAACTCACTCAAAGATATGTGGATAAGAAGTACTTTAAATGAACTGTGCAGGTAATATACACCCCAAAATGTCACATTTACATAATCACGAGATAATTTACAAAGATACTTTAAAATGGTATATTATACAAAATTTTCATGGCAAGTATAATACCGTAAAAGGAAAAAAGAGTTGGTGTTCAAACATGATGTGATTATTCATTGTATGTTTTAGTTGAACACTTACACTGCTTATGTATTATGCTAAGTAACCGAAGAAAAATGGGAAATAAGATGAAACAAATAAAAAGAGAATAAAACCCATTGACCGTTTTAAATTTGTAGAGTGTAGCTCCCCCCCCCCCCCCCC
>NC_028645.1:19236195-19248833 GCF_001406875.1 Solanum pennellii | reverse complement strand
CCCCCCCCCCAACCTGTAAGATCAAAATTTTAGCGGAAAGTAAACAGAAATTCGTTTATACAGAGAAATTTGTTTATAAGGACAAATTAGTTTTAACAATTAAGCTCACACATGCCATGACATACAACACCAAAGCAAATCCCAATCAGTAGGAACACAAATACATAGTGTGTGAACGGCAAAAAGGAGAAAGTATGAAATCAACAACCAAATAAATTCAAATCAAAACCTACAATCCAAAAGCAGAACAATGATGAAAGCAACTTGCATGGATCGAAGGAAGAGAGATTTGTCAGCGAGAAAGAACCTTCGGAAAACTCAGGGAAGCACGACAAAGAGAATCATCTGGACTACACCATAGATTTATCCTAAACGAGAATAGACTCCAAACTGATAAGCAGTATTTAAATAGTTATGAAAAAAATTTGATGAGACAGATATTATGATTCTAATCCTAGCAAAAAAATGTCATTGTACTTGAAACAAATAAAGGTAAAATTCCCACAGAAACATCAAAGCATAAAAGTTCTCACAAGAGTTAACCATAATGAAGTAATTGAGCCAACATAGTGAACGAAAGGGTAGTCTTAAAGTTGAGCAATAATCCATTCATTTTAATAAACTCATACACAAATCACTATCACTACACTACAGCAGGAAGACAGATCAACTTCACTAGACACAAAGATTGAACATTTACTTCAGAAACATGCGATTAAATATATCTAAAATTACTATAGAAGAATGAAATTAGCTAAAGAAGACAGATTTAGAGATGTAATTAACTAGCATATACCATCAGGGAAATTAAAATTAGTGGTAGCAAGGCAAAAATAATCAAGAAGATTGGATCACAAATCTTGCATTTTACTCAATATTAGATCCACATTTACAACATAAAGAATTTCCAATGAAAGAGAAACTGGCAGAAACTTTATGGGAATGAGAGATTGAAACAGACTCAAATTATACCAAATAAGAGATAAAAATCAAAACTCTAAACAAATATTTGATTATGAGGGAACATGATGCAAAGAAAACATCAAAACGAAAAAGAAAAAAAAAATTCCAATCGGGCAGCAACCAATAGTGAGATCAAAGAGGTCCAAATCTTCAACATTTCAAGCAAAAATCCACACGAGAAGACATTTTCAAACTTGGAAGCATAACAACTAGCGATTAGCAACATAAGATATACATATGTTTAACCTATATCAATAACTCTTAAAAGGAAGAAGAGACACATCTAATAAAGAAACAGAACTCTTAAACAAATTTCTACAAATCTGTAAATCGAAATATTGAAGCGAGAAGGGATTTACCTCTTTTTACCGAAATAGCAACTTAAAGAAGAAGACTTCTCAGGACCAGAAAATGAGCCCCGGCAATGAACCAACGGCCCCCATTTGTTGATGAAGAATCCATGGTCCAAATTCCTCTTTAACAATGAAGTGAAGGACGATCTTGAATTGGGAATTTGAAATTCAATTTTGAATTGGGAAAGGGTGGAATTGGGAATTTGAATATTGATGTTGTCTGTTATATTGTTTGTGACCATTGTTAATGTCTTGAGTGAATGTTAAAAGACAAGTAATGGGCTGGGCTTGCTTGAGATTGTTGGGCTGATGAATGAGATGGACTAAGTTGGGCTGAAAAGTGGGTTAAGGATAGAGTTAAATTGTGTAAAAGTCAATATATATATATATATTATATATATTACTAAAAGCATGAACAAAATAATTAAAAGTTGAATTACGGCTTTATCCCTTTTATAAATTAAATTGTTATAAAATATTTAAATATTTGATTGTATAAATTTAATTAAATATTAATGACTTTTAGACTTCCTAAGATTAATTTCTAATTCAATATCTAATTTATTAATATTTATCATCTATAATCTAGATGTATATAATAATTATAATTTTTTTTAAAAAAAAATCTTTACCTAAATTTCTTTACTTTTCCTCTTCTTATAACTTTTCCCTTAACCCCTCTCATGAATAATATAATTAATGTGGATAAAGTATTATCCTTTATGATAAATAACGAAATTTAATAATTTAAAGGGTGCAAATCTACAAAATGGAGAAACATATTAATAATGTCCTCTTGATTATTATTAAAGAATGACTACCTTCACAAATTTAAATTTATTGATGCTTAATTACATGATAAGAACTTTAGTTGTTCTTTCTACATGGTTTGCTAACTTTATTTTTTTTCTTCATATTCTTCATTTATTTATTATTATTTTCTAATTACTTATTCAACTTTTATACTCTTAATATTCATAACTCTCATCTTTTCATATTCAAAACCTCCAAATATTTAAATTAAAATTTTAAGAAATCTTTTGATATTCCTCCTATTCTATTTATATAAATTCAACTTCTTTATCTCATGAAACCCCTACCAAGATTATTAGGTTATTATTTTTATTCTATAGTAAAAGTAGATGATGAAGACTCTTGAATTTTAATAGGATGTGAAAGGAGTCGATAAGAACTCAGAGAGTTATGTACTAATTTTGTACTTATTTTTTCATCAATATATACATTAGTCTTATAAGAATAATGTTTATAATGTATTTTTTTTAAATCTGCTTCTTTTTGTAGTGTTGACATGATTTCTGAACACACACACACACACACACACACACACACACACAACACACACACACACACACACACACACTCTATATGTTTTCTAATTTATTAAATTATTGGTTATCAATTTATTTAGAGTTTTCTGATTTATTAAATTATTGGTTATCAATTTATTTAGAGTAAATTTTTTCATTAATATTTTTTTTATGAACACTGTATAATTTAACTCCCTCCTAAAATATAATTTAGAATTTACTACAGCCGTATAAACAAAAAGAAAATTTCCATGAAATTATTTTTCGCAGCATAAACAAAAAGAAAATTTTCATGAAATTATTTTTCTTTCTTTACATGTTTTTAAAGATAACATACGAAATAGATTATACAAAATCAACTATATTTAAAATACTCATAGATAGTGAACAACAAGTTGAAAAATATAAGTTATTGGGTTCAATGATAATAATATTTGACTCAAAATATTTAAACAAAAAAAATTATTCATAGATCTAATGAGGTCCGCGCGAAGCACGGATATGTTAACTAGTTTTTATTAATTTGGAAAAACTATTAAAATACACGTCTTATGTTTCCCCTATTTCTAATGTTTCATTCTATTTATAAAAACCTATAAAATCTCTTATTTCTGTAATGTATCCAAGCTACATATTAATGTATCGGAGTCAGTATTTAATATATCTAAGTTATATATTATGCATCCGAGCTAGTCTTTAATATATCTAAACTACATGTTAATGTTTCCGAGCCAGTATGTAATGTATACGAGCTACATATAATATGTACATTAGCTACATATTATGTATTCAAACTAGTTTTTAATATATCTGAGCTATATATTAATGTATCCGAGACAATATTTACTGTATTCGAGCTACATACTAATGTATTTGAGCTAATTATTGATTTCAGTATTTTTAATTTTTAAGGGATTATTATAACAAGAAACTTATCATGGATAATTTTAATTTCATATGAAAAGTATATGATTCCTATAATTTACATTTTTTCTGATGATATGATTTTCGGTCACTCTTTTTTTAAAATGTTAACAAGATATAGCCTCCCCGTGATTCATATATTTTCTTGGCATTTAAAGGTTACTCAATATGAATTAGACAATATTCTTTTACAAGTATTCTTTTCACTATTATAGTGGAAAGTTGTTAGAAAAATAAAATATTTTGTTACATCATTTTAGTTTTCTATATATTAGTTAAATTGTGAATCAGTAACCGTCCAATTTTGTGTATGGAGCGAAAACAACAATATAGGACAATTTTGTGTATGGAGCGAAAACAAACAAAATAATCATCTAGACATCTTTAAATTTATGTGTCCCATCAGCATCAGGTGTCCATTAGATACAATAGAGACAAGCTCGAGTGTTCAATTGCCAGTTATGACTAAGTTGAGGTATCTAGATATGCACTCTCAAAGTTGAAATACATACGATTCAGCAGAGGATATGGACCTCAATAGTTTTTGCATGTCCTGCTGAATATTCTTGGTGGAATTCCAAGCAGATTCTGAACAGTAGGGTATTACATCAATTAGCAAATGAGTGTCATTATATTTGAAAAATCTTGAGGGATTGAATCAATATACAAGCAACCTTCAAGAAATAGATGTTCAAGGGGCGAAAATTGATCAGAACTGGCTGTCCAATGCCGAATTTCAGAAAATTTCAGTAGCAAGAACTTCAACTGAGGGAACTCTTCCTCAACTATCCACTCCTCTTCTATGCAGGAATCATCTATTAGTTCAAAGGTCTCGAGTTTGGGCAATTTACCAACAATGCTCAAGTCGTTCCATGGGATGAAGAAATGTCCACTAAAAATTAATTTCTTAAGGTTTTGTGGAAAAGCATCCGGAGGAGATAGGAGCAAAGGTGGAACAGGATGTCCACAATGTCGCGCTTCTCTCTAAAACCTCAGAGGACCTGAAGATGTTACGCTTTCTAGAAAGAAAGAAGCAAGTGTATAACTAATACGAAATTGCAGTTCCTCAAGCTGATCTAAGTATCGAAAATCATACAGGTCCTTGTGACTACAAAAGTCTTGTTGGACACCACATATTTGCAACTTCTTTAACTTGGGAAATAGTCTTAAGTCAGAACTAGTACAATGCCAAGGATTCCAACCAGACAGACATTCCAAATTTTTCAAAACCAAAGTACTTTTCTCTGTAGGCTCATGATTCCAGTCCAAACGCAGCTGCCTCAATTGCGACATTTATCAACATTTCTGATGGTAATATGAGAGGACATTTCACAGCCCGGTCATGCGAAATTATAAAAGTAGCAGATAACATTGGTTAGATATTGATGGAGGAATGTCTATTGATGAGGAGACCTCTTCTTCTTGTAGCTCTTCTCTCTGAAACCTCCAGAGAACCTGAAGGTGTTATGCTTTCTAGAAAGCAAGAAGCAAGTGTATAACTAAGACGAAATGATGAGGAGACCTCTTCTTATCTAACTAAGATAGGAAATGGAGTCAAAGCTAGGTACCTCAAGTGAATTAAATCAAGTATCAAACAGGGGAAAGTATTAATGTTCATCTTACTAAAGTAAGATCGAGTACTCTTACTAGCTTGAAAGGAAATTTTGGCATGAACCAGTGAGCTAGAAAACATATAACAGAGCGGAACTCATTAATAGGGTACATATCCTATATTTTCTCAACAATATGCTTGAACATGACATATTGGATACTGATCCGAACTCGATTCATAGAGGAAAAATGCATGGATTCCACATTTGAAATTTGATCATTCTTTTCCCTGAGAATATTCACAAAATTTATGTTTCAGGCTTCCCTCAAGCAGAGCTCACGGGTAACATCATGCATTCCACAATTCTCGATTTTTCCATAAAAACTCTAATCGTTGATGGAAATTAAATTTCTATTTACAAGTTCCTTTAGGCATGTTTCTGCCACCTCTTGTGTGATAATTAACACATGACACATGTGTAACGCACGGCTCTAGAGAGTAGTATTAGAATAGTCACAAAGCAGAAAGATTTGAGGTCACTATCAGATCTAAAAATGTTCTATTACCTATTAATGTAAACAAAAGAAAAGACCAAAGGTCCCTCTTTCTCTATCCCTTTTTTTCAACATTCTATCTGCACGGTGCTTCTACTGCTCTCCCACAACCCCGTTTTCAAAAATTAGGAAGCTCCCATTTCGCCCACGTAACTCCATTTGAGCAATGGTTTCAGCAATTACCTCTAATTATTCATAAATTATTTGTTAATCTCATCATAATGATTACCTCTGATCACTCATAATGACATGATCGTGTAATTATTATTCATGTTTTAAGTCATAGAACGTTAACAATTGATAAGAACAAAAACTTTAGAGACAATGACATATAAAAAACTCTTCATACGAAAAGACATGGAAATCCAGAAGTGTTCCTCTATCTTGACCAGTTTTCCGAGGCATTGAAAATCCAAACCGGTTGAGGCTCCTCAATGTAGTAGAAGTTATCTCAAGGACCAAATACTCTCTACAAGATTTAACGCAAAACTCATGTAATAACTCTCATTGGTATGTTCTCGTTCACGAATTTCATCTATATCTACTATTCTCCATTCTTTCAATCCAATGTCATATAAGAACATAGCTGAAAATCCCACAAGTTGAAACTGATAGAATCGCTCACTTAGTATCACGGTAAATAAAGGGCTAAAAGATTGTGTTTAATAATAACTCTCATTTGGAACTGAAAAACATGTAAACATATATTGCCATCGTCTCAAAAATTAGAACTATCCATAGGTGCAACTTGTCCCTTTGTTTCTACTATTCTTGGTGAGTATTCTAAAAATTAAAACTCCACATTCTTACCTCATCGGGGAACAAAATGTATCGAATTAACTTCTCATCTCCAACACTGAATGGGTCTAAGTAACCTCGTTCTGATACATTTAAACAATAAATAACTCCATTGATACATACACAATTGTTTCTCTTAGAGGCAGGGTAAAATTCTGGAACATTTACCTCCCTCCATGATTTTTCCATTCCTATAGTGAAAATCCAGTTACTCAATTTAAACGTATGAATTTCCACGTTTGTCACCCAACATTTTGACCTTGGTGGACAAAGTTAGCTAGTGTCTATTGCTAGTGGGAGGTGGCAGACATTCGGAATTAGTCCAGGTGCGTGAAAACTGGCCCAGACACCATAGTTATCAAATTAAAATAATTATGATTTTGAAAACATGGCTCATTCAAGTACTTGAGGGGACAATTAGTAACACAAGCTAAGTGATCTTGGCATAAATTGTATATGACATCTTTTTGTCACTTAAAGCTATGTAACTCACAAGGAATTGACCTACACAACTTTTTTTTAATGTGATTCAATGAATAAGGGGCCCGTTGTCAGAGCCAAAAGATTTTGTAACACACCTAAAACGCATTAGAAACTTAGCAGGAAGTCGTTTTAGAATTTCAAAGACGAGCTCGGATGGAACTGCCGGAATGCAAGAATTACTAATGGAAAGAATAATCTTCTATTTCTCCATATATATTTTGTTGTGGTCAGACGATCATAATATGTTTTTATGTGAAAAGAGTGGTATTAAGTTAGACAAGGTTTAACCAAATCTTGTTTACTACTTGAAAGTTGTAAGCCCTTATAATGCATGTATCGTGCGAATAGTATATAATAAAAGAGTAGTGGGAGATATGCATGCATTGGAGCCCTTTATTCGATTATAATCAATGTTTCCATTTCATATTTTCTACCATTAAGAGTTGATCAAACTATTCCTTCCATTCATATTATATGTCTTTTGAAAAAAATTCATAATCCTTTAAAAAAAACATTTAATAATGTAGAAATAAAACTAGGAGTAGAAACCAAATTAAGATTTTGGTATTTGACATTTATTTAATCCCATATCTAATTAGAATTTTTTTGCCTAATTATATTAGAACAAGTTTTCTAGTTCTATTATCGATATGGTGCTCTATTTCATTTTTTTAAAAAAAAAACAGTAAAAAAATAAGGGTATTTAAGCAATTGATTAAAATATTCTACCTCTTCTCTCTGATTTCTTTGAAGTGTTTTATTTTCTTATTGATGCTCGATTATTTTGGATTCACATCGCTCCCTACCAAGGAGTTTTTCATCTTCCGAGCTTGAATATGAGATCTCTAGTTAAGGGACAAACAATGTCAATCACTGCGCAATATCCTTTGGTAGCATATCTATATTATTTTTTACAATAGTATATGCATACTAATAGTTTTGAAATAAAATGAGAACAATTTGAAATATTTTTTTCTTTCGTGTGAGCTTCTTCACATCGTCAATCTCAAGTTCGAATAGATAGAGAATTATTGATGGTCAATCGGAAATAACCTTTTTTATACTTAAAAAAGGAGTAAAGCGTCTAAATATTACTTTCTGCATATTGATTTATCAGATTATGTTGAATTTCTTATTGTTATTATTGATGTATTCAAGCTAGACATGCCAAACAAGGTTGCTTCCTGATAGCTTTCTTTTGGAGAAAAAAATAGTACTATTAAGGAAAACATACAAAATAATAATTTATTATTATTATTATTATGATTAGTATTATTATCATTATTACTGCTCTATATTATTTTACATAACTCAAAAAAGTCAGTAGGGTCATCTGACCACCTACCACGCATTCATAGTAGTCAAAATACAGTAATTATTAACGACGAGTAAACAAATTCTCAAGAAGACTATTAAAACTCATGATTTCGGATAAATTATAAATATTTATATAATTATAGATTATTTTATCAAGGTTTTAAGTAAAATTTAAATTAAATTTGTTTTTAATTATAAAAAAACTCTCATTTCTTTTTTAAATATGTTAAAAATGAACATCACGATTATTGGGTGTACAAAAACCGATTTCATCAATATCGAATAGAAAAATGCTATTGATTCTTCGATGTCGGATTATTGGGTTCACGATTTTTAAATATTTTTGAAAACTTTGTTATTGAACTACCGGTTTAATTTTTAATTGTTAAATTTTGGTTAACTTATGATTCAACTGATCATGATGATCAATAAGATCGTATTAAAATTACATTTTTTAATCTATAATCATATAAAAGAGGTATCATGGATTTTCTAAATCTTATTTGTGAGCAAGGTATCATGGATTATAATTTTGTCATTTCAGTTGATAAATAATAACATGGATGGGCTTTTTCTCAAATGGAAATAACATAGCTGCGATGAGTCTTTTCTCATAAATAATGTTTTTCAATTAATAAATATCATATACCATTAATCTTAGTATACACCCTCTCCGGACCACCATCGCCAGGGGTGTCAAAATGAACCCAAACATAGGTAACCCGCCTAGAATTTTAAGGATTGCGCTCAAGATAATTTGAATTGGGTTCAATCTCAACACATTCAAGCTTAACCCATTTGAAGAGAATTCTCAATTGAGCCCAATTCAATCTCCAATTTCAACTCATTTTAAAATTTTGTATTAAGATATGTTCTTATATTGAAAATATAAATTATTATTTATTTAACATCTTTTAGGATTTATTTATCAATTTGTTACTTTCTTAACAAAAAATTCTTGAGTGAAAATTCAAATTGTGATTATAAAAGTTAAATATCAATATGTTAAATTATTGAAATTAATGGGGTCAAATTGGACGGGTCAAGACCCAACTCATTTTTTAACCCTTTTGAGTCCAACTCATTTGAGCCCAAAGTAGACTTGAATGGGTCAAGACCCAACTCAATTTCTATTCAACCCATTATAATATTTTCAATTTAAATTCAATCCGCCCATTGACACCCCTAACCACCGCCGTCAATCAATGCCTTTAGTGGCAGTGGCAGACTATTTGATGCCACGTCCGCCATATCAACTATCTCCTCCACTAATCCTTTGCCTTATCATCACGGCCTTTCTGTCCGTAACTGTAGAATGAGAAGCTTGGCGGTCAACCCCAACAACTATATTCAATAAGACACTGGAAATTTTCGGGACATGTGTCAACAATTTACCGGAAATCAAACTGGCCCGGTTCAATCACAAGGGCCCATTCAGTTTTTCGGGCCCAGGAATATTAATTTTGTGAATTTTAGTGCATACAATATACAGTTTCAGAAGTAAGTACAACCAAATCAGCAGCAATTACAAATTGGTGATACGTTATTTCTATATCTATATCAATAATACATTACCATGACAATAAACAAGGATGCAACTGCAAATAATTTTACACATACTACCAAGAACCGTGATGGGAATGGATTGATAAGGATTCATCCACTTTAAAATAGAGCTCGAGTCTTTAAAATTCTAACAAGGTACCTGACACGAATTCAAATCTATTCTTTGTTTTGTTTTATTGTAACCTTCATTTCTTTTGGGTAGTGAAACTTTTTTTTTTGTTCTTTTTACTTCTTTATTGCATTTCTTACACATATATAGTTTTGGGCCCTATAGTTTGTGTGATTTTAATGGAAAGCCTACCTATTTAGACATACTTTACTGTCATATATACATATTTTACGTGTACTTTAAAAATATTATGTAGAATACTAGTTTTTAATAAATATACAATATATTTTTAAAAGTAAAATCAGATACATAATTCCTCTAAAATGGTAGTGAATAATTATCTTAAAATTATATCTCATTCATTAATGGGACATTAATAATTCAAATTAATTTCTCTCTTTTCAATTAAGTCGTTTCCTCCCCAATCTCAAAACGGATTTGTATCTTATTCCCACTACCACACCTATTTTACCATTACCCCGTCTTCCTTAACTTGTTTTCCTCCTAATTCACAAAACAAGTTTTGTATGTCATTCACACTCCCCCACGTATCTCTCCAATACCCTTTCTTCCTTAACCATTTCAATACACCTTTTGCATGTACTAGATTCCATCTCTACAAAATCAGCATTAGTTAAAGTGACAAAGTTTGATTTTGTTTAGTTATTTCTATTGTATATTTAGTTTTGAACAGTAAATATTCGAGATAATCTCTAGATATTTTTGTCATGCATATGTAGTACATCATTTTCAGGGAAAACCGTTTAACAAAATATATACAAAATTCATTACTCTTAAACATGAGGTCATTTAGTTGTCCGTGATACATTAAAATTATGGCACATTTATTTTCATGCATATAGTCAACATTATTATATTAGATATACAGATACACATGATTAAAACTTCATTACTTTTAAATGATCGTTACTTAAAATAATGCGGCACAAATTATTACTCTGAAATACATATTATTAGTCCGAGATACAATACATGTATCTGACTCAAAACACAATTCCACCATGAATGCTACATTCAAAATTGTGAGCTTTTGTTGTTATGCATATTGGATACAACCCGCAATTTGTTTGACGTCTTTTCAATTTCATAAAAAAAATTCATGTCCATATCATTTCGAATTTCCATTCTAGTTAGATTGACTCCCATCATGTATCTCATTCTTATTTTTTTAGCACAATCGATTCCTAATTTTTTTGATAGACCATCCACTAAATCATTGTAGTTTGCATTATCTCTCAAAAGTATTACATCAATTCTATAATTTTCATATTCAATTTCGGAGACCCTAAACCGAAATGTCTCAACAATATTGTGATATTCGTCATTTGCTAAAGAGATCTCGAAAATTTTAAGATTAAAAAGAATGATTTGCTGAAGAAATGAAGTTCAACTTTTCACATTAATAATTTTGATGATATTAGTTGATATTATTATGGATCCACTAAATACGCCATGGTTGTTAATTTTCCATAACTTACTCATGTAATTAATTCAAATTGATTAAAACACTCATCTCATCCTTTAAAACACGTATCCCGTGATAAAGTCATGTATCATACGCTTTACTACCCATGTATCTTATGAACAAAAAATGGTATAAGGAGTAATATTGAAAACTAACGAGATTCCCAGTAATTAAGATCTAAAGTAGTGGGGTTTATGTAGTTTACCCAATCTTTATTGTATTTTCCCTTTCCTTTATGCTTATTATAAAAAAAATGGAAAATGAACGTAAAAAATCTTTGACTATTGAAAAGGTGTAAGTATATCCATCATTCACCTGACTAAAAATGCCCTATAATCTACTTTTTTGGTCCAATTCTACCTTAAATATAACAACTTTTTAGACCAAACTTGATATTCCGAAGCTAACCATGCTAACAAAATTCTTATGCGAGTACGTTTACTAAGAAAGTTGACCAAGGTTAAATTTAGACCAAAACTTGAAAGCTAAAACACCTAATAGCACAAACTCACAAAATTCTTGAGAGTCGAGCCGACTATGTCACTCATCTTAAGTGGTCCTTTTGGAGATGATGAAACCATCAAAATTGGATTTTGAGGTCTTCAACCTGAACTTTTGATTGAAATAAACTGTTCAAGGTTCAAAAGCTTCCAAAACACAGAAATTTGCATAAAACAAAATGAACAATGATGTGACCGAACTACCAGTCCTAATAAGTCATTAGTGACTTGGGTCTCTTTAGGAACACTCTAAATGATGAACATAAGATATTAGCACATAAATGACCTGGATGGTCATTACATTATTGTTGTTAATGAGTTGAAAATGCTAAAATCTATCATAAAAAGAAAAAAAAAATAAGTTATTACCAATTACGTGCGCATAGAGATTTATTTATAGTTAATAGAAATTAATTTCTTGCAATGTGAATTAAACTAAGAGTTCTTTGCTCACCGATTTTTATTTCGAATTTAGTACTGCAGTGACGTTATTGAAGAGAAACTATTTAACATTTTATAAACTGAAATTTATAAAATGGTAGATTTGCAACTTTTTAAAAAAATTGAAATAGACCAATTTTATTGTCATTCATTTTATTTTACATAGAGAAATTGAGTAGTAAGATCAAATCTTATATTTTTATATGAAGAACAAATTTAAAAAGTTCACATTGATTATGGACCGTTAACCGCCTCGAAGACCCC
>NC_028645.1:19230938-19235757 GCF_001406875.1 Solanum pennellii | reverse complement strand
ACAGTGCCCCGAAGACCCCCACCTCACCACAACCCACCCCCTGTCCTCGAGGCGCCGTACCCCGAATATCACCCCACCCCACCACTCCACCCCACCCATCTTCGAGGCGTCGTGCCCTAAAGACCTCCACCCCCACATGTCCTCGAGGCATCGTTCCTCGAACACCTCCCCTTCCTCGAGGCGTCGTGCCCTGAGGACCCCACACACCCACGTGTTCGAGGCGTCGAGCCCCAGTGACCCCCCTCACGTCCCGAGGACCCTACCCCCACTCGCCCCCGTCCTCAATACGTCGTGCCCCGACAACCCCACCTTCATCCTCGCGGCGCCGTGCCCAATGGACTTGAGGCGTTGTTCCATGAAGACTGCACCTAGCCATGTCCTCGAGGCGCTAGCACTGAGGACCCCACCAACCCATGTCCTTGAGGTGACATGCCCGAGGACCCCACACACCCACATCCTCGAGGCATCGTGCCCCATGGACCTCCCCTTCCTCCAATCCCGTCCTCCCCGTCCTCGAGGAGTCGTGCCCCGAGGACCCCCTTTTCCTCCCCATCCTCGAGGTGTTGAGCTGTAACATTCCAGAAAATGTACTCTTCTAGTGAAGAGCCTATTAAGTTTTAAGAATAGGTATTGGGGGTACATAGACATCCCAATGCCCAAAATTGAGTAATATTGGACATATTAGAAAATATTGACTCAAGGGTGTTAGCCAATTTCTATATATACACAAGGGTGTATAATAAAGTCCAAGCTTGTCTAAGAAATGTACCTGCAATGAAACCCCTAAGCTAAAAATACACATATTGATTCTCAACCCAACACATGAGGTACTAGACATCCAACTGTCACCTTGGTACCATGAGGATCCTTTGGACAATGAGTAAACATTCCAAATGAACCTTTCAAAATAGTTAGTTGGAAAAGGGGCAGCAACACATGTTCAAGCACATGTGTAACCGACCAAGGGGGACCATGCGACCAACCTAACCAAATTCGATCAGGGGTGGATAAGGGCAGGCGCGTGTGGACGGGTCCCCCCATGTGGGGCTTAATTCCCTAACCAAATCTAGATCTAAATAACTGACCTAACTAACTAACAAACCTAGGACCAACAAAAAATAACTAACTAAGGGACCCGACAACCTAAGACCTAGTCAGGTGACACCAAACCGTATAACTAACCAAGAGACAACCTAGTACCTAACCTAGGATGGTTCAAAAGGGTTAGTTATGGTCCCAATGACTTAGGGGTACTTTAGTAATTACCTTAGGTCCCTTAATTAATTAAATTAGCAACTTAATTAATTAATTAAAATTCACAAGCTAGGCCGAGACCCTTAGCCAATTTTCAGATTTTGGCTAAGTCAAATGTTCTCCTATGTCTAATCAACTTAGGAGGGGCGTTTTAGTAATTAACTAATTTATTTATTTAATTAACATAATTAGCCTAAGTTGAATTAGTCAATATCAGTTCCTAAGACTTAAAATCATGTTCAAACACTAGAAAACTCACGACTGGAAACAGTAAGCAAAAACGTAAGAAAAACAAAAGTTCTCCTCAGCGATTTCAAGAAAATCTTCAAAGTTTTCGTGAAAAAGTGCAAGGTGATCTTTGTAGATTCAATTCTACATAAGGTATGGGTTTTATCTCTTGGATTACTTTCTCCAAGAGGCTTTTCAAACGTCTTATGAATTTAAGAATATCGAAACTAGGGTTGTTCCTAATTACATTGTTGAACGTCCACGTCCCTAGTTATCCTTGTCTTCGATTCTAATAGTATGTAGATGTAATCTCGAACATGTTGTTGGTATGTGGTGCTAATTGATCATTATATGTAGGGTTCTTGATCTATTAATGTCTACTGAGGCCTATGGATTTGATTCATATGAGTAGGGTATTAGTTACATGAGTTAAAGAATGTTGTAATGCCTAATTGTGTTCGAAAGATGAAGTTGTTATGAATCGTTCATGAAGTTTAGTTCACTGTTAAATGTCGACTTGCTTAGAATGATGAAATAACTATAGTACATTCATAAATTTAATTGACTTGGATAGTGATAATATCATAGTTTGAATTATGCCAACAAATTGGCTAGCAATATATTGTCCAAAAAGTTGATTAGAATTGGCTTACTATGTTATTTCTAAAATGTGATAGAGAATTGGCTAATGACTAAGTTGAACTAAATTAAGCATGACCAATGTAACTTAGAATTCATAACCAAGGGTATGCCAATCATTGGGACAAGTCCCATCATACCCTTTCGAAATGAACTATTAATATAAGTAAGTACATTGAACAAAGTTTATAACGTTCATAAAGAGTGGTGTAAAGCTATCAAATGTCATTGAACAAGATAAGGTTAGTAATGACATAATTAAAAGTTTAACAATCATGAAAGTGACCAGAATGAGGTGTTAAAAGAAGTGAGACAAGTCTCACTCATACCTAGACAATTATGTTAAAGATATTCACATAAGAGGGTGTTAATAATCGTGAAACAAGTCTCATTAACACTTAGATAATAATGTAAGGTTAAGCTCACATTTCATCAAGTAAAGAAAGGAATGACCGGTTATCCAAAGAGTTAAGTAAACCTCATAACTAGAAGCAAGCTTCCATAATGTTTGAGTCAACTCTTAAAGTTATGAAGAAAAAGAAGTTGAGCAAAGCACCGATACACTAGCAATGAGCTTGTGACAGCACTTGTAAGCCTCATGAGATGAGGTCCACCAAAGTGGATAAGAGTCTCCGAAAATCTCCTAGTCTTCGAACTATGTTGCCAGCATAAGAACTAGCCAGTGGATTCCACCTAAAAGAGCTAGGCATGAAGCGGTTTCACTTTGGCCGATGAAACCACCCCTTTTCGGTGTAGGGCAGACACTGGATTTCATGTTTAGCTCACATGATCTATGTCGGTTAATTCTTAAAGAAAATATTCGGTTCACTTTAGTCGTGAACCACCTCTTTTCGATGTGGGGAAGACACTGACTTGGTTTCACTTTAGCCGGAACCACCCCTTTTCGGTGTGGGGCAGACACTGGATTTCATGTTTATCTCACATGATCTAGGTTCACTTTGATCGGTGAACCACCCCTTTTTGGTGTGGAACAGACACTGGATTTCATGTTAGCTCACATGATCTTAATGCTAAAGATTTCTTTAAGAAAGTAAGAAAGAAAGAACAAGAAATGTAAGTTCAAAGGTAGCTAAGAAATCAAGAGCTTAAGTATGTCAAATCATTTGTGGTTGATAAGAATGAAGTTTTAACAAGTTATTGTCTTGTGCCAAATCAAGATATATGCTCCAATATCTTCACATTATGCAAATGATCAAATAATAGGCATAGTCAAATAAAAATTGGCTTATAATTACTTCTTATATTATGTCAATAAAGGGGAGTAAAACATAATGGCTAATCAACGCCCCATAATCTTCATAATATGAAAATGATGAAAAAAGTGGCCAAGCCAATAAAGATTTGCTTATAAAGATTTCATGCGCAATTCAACAAGAATGGAAAGAATAACTTGTAGTAAGGGTTGCCAAATTATTTCCCTAGTCTTTTGGATTACTTGCTCGATTCATTGTAAGTATGGGACTACAATGAATCATTGCACTTGTAAGTAAGACATAGGATTAAGGAGATCATTGAACTACATAACAAGAAGAAGAAAAAGACTGAAAAATAAACTAAGTCCTGGGGGAAGAGATCTCGGGTTTGAGAGGAGCAAATTTATAATTTTTCGTTCGAGGCGTTCTAAAATTATGTTCATGATTCCAAGGTATTATGTTCATATAGAAAATGAGTTGTGTGCTTTGAATAAATTAAAATAAGTCATATTTATACCATAATTCACAAATAACGAATTAAGAATGTTAGTGACTTAACTTTCCAGAAATGGCATGTCATTATAGGAAGAGCTTTCCTTGATCATGCATAGTCCTTACGTGTATATGTGCATATGCCCATACTTAGTACAAGTGTGTACGAACCCTATACTATTACTATTTTAGCGCAAGTCAGAAAGAAGATTGAAGACTCATCGAAGCGATTTGGACTAGAGATCTCCAGACTTTCTTGAGTTCGAGGATGCTACATCTATCATTCTAGATTAGCACTTTAGACATAGCCAGTGATGTTGTCCCTAGCATTTCATTACAGACGTTTTGCTCAAAGTTTTATATTAAGGTCGTTTGGCAAACTATTACGATATATTGATTCTTTCATTTGAATTGTTTAATCGATTATAGATGGTTGATTAGTTTGAGCTCATTAGAATAATATTCTATATAGTAATCATATGAAGTCTATGTATACTTCGCTATGTTTTAAGCGTTCTAAATTTTTTGTAAATTTAACTATATGATTGTGAGAAAAGCTAATAAGAGGCTTGTCTGCGGCCTATAGAGGTTAATGACGCCAGTTGTGTTCGAATCCCAAAATTCGAGTGTGACATGAGCCCCGAGGACCCCCTCATCCTCTACCCCCTCCCCGCCCTACATCCTCAAGGTGTCGTGCCTCGAGGACCCCCCCTCCGCCCCCCCTTCCTTGAGGTGTCGTTCCCCGAGGACCCCCTTCCTTCCCGCCTCCATCCTCCCCGTCAACGAGGTATCGTTCCCCGAGGACCCCCTTCCTTCCTGCCACCCATCCTCCCCGTCCACGAGGCGCACTATCCCCAAGACCCCCTAACCCCGTCCTCGAGCTGTCGTGCCCCGAGGACCCTCCCGACCCTGTCCTCAAAGCGCCGTGCCCCGAGGACCCCTCCACCCAACCTCGTCCTCGAGGAGTTGTGCCCCGAGGACCCCTCCCCCAC
>NC_028645.1:19227879-19229519 GCF_001406875.1 Solanum pennellii | reverse complement strand
ACCCCCATCCTCGAGGCGCCCCGTGGACCTCCCCCCCTCCCCACACATGTCTACGAGGCGGCCCTTGTCGCGAGGACCCCCCTGTCCTCGAGGCGCTGTGCACCGGTCACCACCCACCCTTCGTCCTCGAGGCACCGTGCCCCCGAGAAACTTACCCCATCATCGACGAGCTGTTCCACGAGGACGCCACCACTCTTCGAGGTGCCGTGCCCCGAGGACCCCACCCTTCTTTGAGGCATTGTGCCGTGAGGACCCTATTAATAATTTACATTATTGTAGAAACTACTTATACATATTCTCATGTCCATTGAGTTGTTGCTACTCATATGCATTTATTTAATTTTGCTAGAACTGATATGGATGAAATCCACAACACTTCCAAGATGAATTACATGATTATCATATCTCCATAACATGAATGTAACATGACTTGTTTCAATTAATATCATTGAAAGGAAAACTAGAAACTTCTGCAACTCTGGCAACTGAAGCAAGTGAAATTCAGAAGAGACACATGGGAAGTTAGTGTCTAGTATAGTTGAATCTAACAAAGAAGCATAAAAGATTAATTGGGTCTCTGCCTAGTTAATTGAAGTTGAGGATAATAAGACAGTCGTCGTGATTTGTCATTATTGGCAGGAGCATGGAAACGATTCAAAAGGTTTTTACTGTATGATTCTCGATATCTTGTCCATCGTTCGAAAAGAAGCGCTTCTCTTTTTATTAGTTGAAAGTTGTTTATGCATATCATGTCGCCTTTGTTTAACCACTGAAGCTTTATCTATTAAATACTAATTGCTTTCTTCCTGTTTGGATGAAAGTGCAATGATGACCTTTTTGTCCTTAGACATACCTGCTGGTAAAAATAGACCAAATCTATCTTCCTACCAAAGAAAACAAAGGTGATAATTAGCCAAATTGTGAACTCAATTTTTTGTTTTTTTATAAGAGCACAACGACTTAATTTCTGTTAAGTGTTGTGAATAACTTACACAAAATATTGAGTCATGTAAAAAAGTCATCATGTAGTGGGTAAATAAGAAAAGTTGTCTACCACATAATCAGACAATGGCTCGTTAGTAGTTGAAACTAGCGAGTAGCTCAAACTCACAACAGTGAGAAAAGTAGTTGAAACTCGCGGGTTAAGGAACAATGTAGCCAAACATGTAGAGCTACCCAACTGTGTGAGGAAGTCAACTAAAACGTACACATCAAGTGGAAGATGAACTCATCCATTACCTAACACATTGTCTAAATAAGTAGTTAACAAAACTATATAACTTCTCGTTGATTAGTTCCACTTCTCCCAACTCTCTAGACAGAATGAACCGGATACAACGATGAAAACTCACTCAAAGATCTGAGGGTAAGGACTACTATAAATGAACTATGCAGGTAATATACATCCCAAAATGTCACATGTACATAATCACGAGATAATTTATAAAGATACTTTAAAATGGTGCCTTATACAAAATTTTCATGGCAAGTACAATACCGTAAAAGGAAAAAAGTGTTGGTGTTTGGTATCGAATATATGAATCCTCATTAGCTACATGTTATATCTCATGGCAACTTCACATCAAATATACCATAGTATAACTTCAAAGTCGACCTGTGTCCCCCCCCCCCCCCCCCCC
>NC_028645.1:19206296-19227773 GCF_001406875.1 Solanum pennellii | reverse complement strand
CCCCCCCCCCATTTCAGTTCCAAAGTGTATTTTATTTTACTAAGAAGTGTATTTAGGTAATATTTCTGAAAGAGTAATCATTTGTAGATATCAAATAAATCATATACAATTAGCAAAAACATCAGTTATTGAATCAATTTGAATTATATTTCAAACATGATGTAATTATTCATATGTGTTTTAGTTGAAAACTTACACTGCCTATATATTATGCTAAGTAACCGTAGAAAAAATGGGAAATTATACGAATCAATTAAAAAGAGCAAAAACCCAAAGACTTTTAAATTTGTAGACTGTAACCCCTCCAACCTCTAAGATCAAAATTCGTTTATACAGAGAAATTTGTTTATAAGGCCAAATTAGTTTTGACAATTAAGTTCACACATGCAATCACATGACATACAACACCAAAACAAATCTCAATCAGTAGGAACACAAAATGCATAGAGAGTGAACGACAAAAAGGAGAAAGTATGAAATCAACAACTAAAATAGAATTTAAATCAAAACCTACAATCCAAAAGCAGAGTAGTGATGAAACCAACTTACAGAGGTCGAAGGAAGAGAGATTTGTCGGCGATAAAGAACCTTTAGGAAACTCAGCAAAATTACGACAAAGAGAATCATCTGGACTACACTGCTTAGGTATTGCAGCAGAAGTACTAAATTATCAGCTGGTAAGCAGGCATGTTGGTCAACAACTGCTTCCTAGCCACTTATATAAATAAGAAATTAATTGTATTTTTAGCATATGAGACAACATATGAAGCAGTAAGCACAAAATCATACATTTATCCTAAAGAAGAGTAAACTTCAAATTGATAAGCAGCATTTAAATAGTTAGGAAAGAAATTTGATGAGACAGATATTCTAATTCTATTTCTAGCCAAAAAAATGTCATTGTACTTGAAACAAATAAGGTAAAACTCCAACAGTAACATCAAAACATAAAAGTTCTCATTGAAATAATTGAGCCAACACAGTGAACGGAAGGGTAGTCTTAAAGCTGAGCAATGATCCATTTATTTTAATAACCATACACAAATCGCTATCACTACACTACAGCAGGAAGACAGATCAACTTCATTAGACGCAAAGATTTAACATTTACATTTCCAGAAAAGCGATTAAATATATCTAAAATAACTATAGAAGAATGAAATTCAGCTAAACAAGACATATTTAGAGATGTAATTAACTGGCATACCATACAAACATTAATATTAAAATGTCACACCAACAATACCAACTAAAAACCATGCTAAGGAAGGAGTCAATTACCATCTAGGAAATTGAAATTAGTTGTAGCGAGGCAAAAATAATCAAGAAGACAATATCACAAATCTTGCATTTTACCCAATATTAGATCGACATGTCCAACATAAAGAATTTCCAATGAAAGAGATACTGGCAGAAACTTTATGGGAATGAGAGCTTGAAACAGACTCAAAATTATACCAAATAATTAGATAATAAATCAAAACTCTGAACAAATATTTAATTGTGAGGGAACATGATGCAAACAAAACACTAAAACGAAAAAGAAAAAAAAATCCTAATCGGGAAGGAACCAACAGTGAGATCAAAGAAGTTCAAATCTTCAACATTTCAAGCAAAAATACACACGAGAAGATATTTAACATTTTTCAAACTTAGAAGCATAACAACTAATGATTAGCAACATAAGAAATACATTTGTTTAACCTATATCGATAACACTTAAAAGGAAGAACAGACACATCTAATAAACAAAAAACTCTTAAATAAAATTCTACAAATCTGTAAATTGAAATACTAAAGAAAGAAATTTACCAAAATAACGAACTTGATGAAGAAGACTTCTTGGTATCAGAAAATGAGCTACAACGATGAACCAACTGCCCCTATTTGTCGATGAAGAATCATGGTCCAAATTCCTCTTGAATTGGGAATTTGAAATTCAAGTTTGGATTGGGAACGGATGGAATTGGGAATATGAACGTTGATATTGCCTGTTATATTGTTTGTGAACGTTGAAATTGTTGATGTTGAATGTTACAGAGAAGCAATGGGTTGGGCTTAATTGAGATTGTTGGGCTGAGAGGCTGAGATTGGGTTAAAGGATTGTGTTAAAATGTGGTTAGATTTTTGATTTTAACTTTTAAAATTAGGAAAATTATGCGGTTAAACAAATTTATATTACTTAATTACTTATTATAGTTACAGTTTGTTATTATCACTGGCGACTAACATTATACATTAATTACGTGGATTGACTTCGAGTTTGTATAATTAGTCACGTTTGTATATGTATAATTCGCTTGAATATACAAATACATATGTATAATATACAATTATCTAACCGATATACATATACAATTCACCTCTCTCCCACTCTCTGCCCTCTCTCGCTCGCCTCTCTCCATCTCTCAATCTCGCTTGTTATATATACAAATACATATGTATAATATACAATTATCTAACTGATATACATATACAATTACCTCTCTCTCACTCTTTGCCCTCTCTAGCTCGCTCGTCTCCTCTCTCCTCCCTATAACATGTAACTACAAACTGTAATTATCAAACTATAGCTATGCAGAGTAATAAACTATTTTTAAGTGGCTATATGTGAAAGTTTCTCTTCTAAGTAAGTCAAAAAAATGACCTAAATAAGTTAGTGTGTGTTTGTCAAAGTTAAAATAACTTAATTAAAGTGACTTTAAAAGGGTTAAAAACCAAAAATAGGTCTATCCTTGTTTTATAAATAAGAAAAAAAAACTTAAAAGTCTTTTAAATTTGATTATTTTTTTTGACTTAATAGCTACACCGTTTAAGCCAATCCAAATGGATTCTTAGTTGGCAACACATATAAGTGGATTTATGGAAGCAGTTGAAGTCATGCAAGTATCTGACTATGTTGAAATTAAGCTTAGAGTGTTTTTTGATTTCTGAATTTGATTATTAAGTGTCTATAGTCCTTTTTGCTAATTGGTTTATGTTATTATTTTCATGTTCTCAACTTTAAACAACAGAAAAAATTTTGATGTTTGCCAAAAAGTTCAATGTACCATCACCATCATTACGATACGATCTCAAAATGATGTTTCTGTTTTGCAAGATGAAAAAATAGAACCCACACAATTTCTTCAATGTTTTCATCGTAATAACATGGATATGAATATGAAACTTCTGCTAAATTTTCATTTTACTTTTTTATTATTTTTTTAATTTCTTTCTTTTTTATTCATATTCACACATAATAATAAGAAGAAAAACTTTCATAAATATACTATAATAAAAATATATTTATCATTTATAGCAATAACATTTTTTCCCTTGATCACTTTTAATTCATTTATAATACAAGTTTAATACTCTCTCCGTTTCACAAAGATTAACCTGATTTAACTTGACACGGAGTTTAATAATATAAAAAAAACTTTTAAATCTTGTGGTCCTAAATTTAAATTAGGTCAAATGTACAAAATTATCCTTTGATTTTGTTGCCTTAAACGTGTCACGTGGAAAGCTGAAATTAAAATGTTACCAAAAAAAGAAAAAGATCATCCTTTTTTAAACAAACTAAAAAGGAAAGAAAGTCATTTTTTTTAAATTGAAGAATTATATATTACAAAAAAATAATTTACTATTCATATACAACACAATTTTTAGTGATAGATGATACATTTATCACATATTTTAATACACTTATAATACAATGTTCAACTTTTTAGCAAACAAACATAATATATTTCAAAACGCAATTATATTTCATATATATTGCATACATAATTCACTTTTAATACATATTACAAATCTAACATAGTATTGCTATAAATGATAATAAATAAAATGTATCACTATAATCAGTAATTATTTATTAAAATATACTAATTCATGTAATTTTTCCAAATAACATTACCATCCAATTATATTTTGATTTTTTTTGTTAATAGACGCATGAAACACGGACCACTACACTAATATAATCTATTATGGCTGGAAATTGATTTCTAAAGACCTAGTTTATTATGTTTGATATTTTTAAATTTTTCATAAACTATAGAGAAAATATGGTTCGCTCTTGGTCTTGACCCACACTACGTAAATACATGATATGTAATTTTGCAAATATGGTTTATCATTCATTCACAATTAACTCACACTCATTCTCGCATTAATATGTCAAATACATGATATGTAATTTTGCAAATATGGTTTATCATTCATTCACAATTAATTAAGACTCATTCTCACATTAATATGTCACTCACTGATGATAAACTTATATGTTGGTACAAACACACAAGTACAAGCAAACTTCAGCGGGGTGATGATTTATAGCTTTATTTAAAGCCTTTATGGTGCACCAAAAAATATGCAAATAAATATACCTTTGTGTACCAAAAAAATAGACAGACTCTGTAGCACTATTTATTCTTGATATATACTATAGTTTTTTGATGATAGAACATTTTACTGACGAACCATTTTCCGTGCACCCAACTTCTCATCCTGAATTGTCACACTGAAGATTAATCTAAGGTTTTGCCAACTGTTAGCAGCTTAGAACGAGCAGAAAGCAAAAGGATAATAAACGTACAAAAACTAATTGTGAACTTCTGGATATATGTTCAGACTTGTTACCAACAATATTTTAAAAAGATGGTATTCTATAAAAGCAACAGAATCAGATATAAAGACAAGGGTTACTTACCATGACAAAAAAGCAGATGAAATGTGTCCTCCCAGAAACAACTAATAGACTTTGCCATATACTCCATTATACCATAAGCTAAATTTGAAAAACAATAACATTTGGCGTTTTCTTCCCTTCATAACTGAGGGTCTTACCAAAAAGTCTACTTCTTGCTATTATAACCTGCAATCCCAACTTCTAATTTACAAGTCGTCCCACTAGATTTCACCTTATAGTGATACCAAACCATTATTGGAATAGAACTTCACCCGAAAATGCAACATGCAACATCACGAAAGTACATGAAAAAGATAACCCAGGAAGAAAGAGAGGGAAAAAGTAATAGATAGAGGAGAAGGTAAGTTAGATGTCAAACAGCTGAGTAAGAACTATATACACTAAGTAGTTCCCTGCTTACTCTAAGGACAACAGGTTAAAACCTGTGTTGCTGCAGAGCCCTCATATATCCTCTTTCTCACTTGAACATTGCATCAGCACACCCTCAACCAAAAATGAAAATGAAAGGCTTCCTTCACTGCTTAGTCCTTCAAAAACTTTGCTGAACTTACAGAAGAAGTGCAAGTACAAATTGAAGTACTGTCTATCTTTTAATATCTATCTAAGTTGGTATCCAAAATGAGGTAATATGTAGTTGAAACAGCTATGGTCATCTATATCAGTGTTTGTCCTTCTCTGTCAAAAAGATGAAAAGAGAAGTACTCAGCCGTATCATAATTAATTGTCACCTGATTAAGAGCCATGTGTCGAAACATGTATCCCTATCATGCTAATGTAACTCTTCCTTTCAAAAGAAAAGAAGGAAGATGCAACAAGTGCAGCATTCTAAACTCTCCTCCCCAAAAGAGGCTACTTTCTCTTCAGTAACAAGAGGGTGTGTATTCGAGTTCCTTGTACTCTATCCCCAATTTTTCCCTTTTTCTTTATTTATTCAAAAGACCAAAAAGACTGTACATTTGGCGTGGAATATAAACCACCAACTGAGGCACTAGCAATTGGTGAGTCGCCAAAAGCTTCATCCGGACGCTGTGAAGTCCAGTCCTTCCTAAAAGAAAAAATTATGCAAATTCCAAGAGTAAGATGGTGTTGAAAAAAAGAGGAAAATGAAAAGAAAATCTTTGGAAAATAAAATGAACGACGTGCCAAGATCACCAGAAGGAATCTATTTCTAAGACAATCACATAATATATGCAAAATAAGAGGAAGATGTCGAGGAAGCAACCTATCACCTCAAAACATAAAACTAGCATCACCAAGTTACAAATCCATAATCAAATTCTAAATACGCTTAACAGAAACATAAAAATAAGCAAGAATAGGAAGGATCAGACCATGCACATTATGACCTACTTTTGCAATCCAAGTCAATCTCATGATTCTTGTTATGAAAAACCTCAAAACATAATGCTTGCTTTCATTGTACGTCTACAACTATGCCTCATTCCCAAGCTAGATGGGTTCGGCTATATAAATCCTTAATATCCAATCCGCTCCACTTGGACTCATCTTAACCAGAGCAATGCATGCTTAGGTGAGCACATTCCAACGTATTGCGAGGAAAACACCACATAGAATTGGTAAGAACTATTCTCATTATGCCACAATCAATTTACCAGGCGCAACTTACTATCTGCCTACAAGCTGTGGTTCGGACTCTTGATTAATGTCGACCAGTAAATGTCGGATACTCTAAAAGTAGCACATTTTGGAGAATCTGACATGGGTGCAGCAATAACTTTGGAGAGTCTGAGCTTGCTTATGTGTTTCCTGGGCCCAAGACCATGGGGAACTCAGCTTGTGTTGGTGCTCCAATGACTTTGTTTCCCATACTTGCCAGTCACCACCCTTGGCCAGATCTCCACCATCATTTCAAGCGGGCTGTTATTGTGTTTGGATGTGTCTTTGATTCCCAAACCCCCTAGGTTCTTTGGTTGGATAACCATTAACTAGTCCAACAGATGAATTTAATGACCTTCACTGTTGTCTTTACGTCGGAATACGTATGAATATTCTCCTTTATCAGGCTACTTCAGGACCTTAGATGGCATAGTAAAGAAGGACTTGATGTAGGTTGGTATACTGTCACGAAGATTGTTGATTAAAACCAAACTACCACCCATCGAAAGGTATTGCATTTGTCAGATAGCTAATTTCTTCTCTACCTTTTCTATCACTCTATTCCATACTTCAGCAACCTTGTACTTTGCTTCCATGGGTAGATCTAATGGATTGAGGGAAGAAGCATATACCATAATCCATAATTCCAGCCAATTTGTCCACAATTGCCACCTCATTAACACTTCTTGATATGCTGATATGCACACCTGAGAGTGCTTCAAAGAGGAGCACCGTGACGTTGCCATATTGCATTTCTAGTTTCTTAACCTCACAAAAAAAAAAGGTATCCTCAGCATAGATTAATGTGAGACTGAGACTGAGTCATAATCATTGGTGCCCACTCTAAAGCCTTGTATCCACTGCAATTGTCTTGCTTCGGCCTTCCATGGCAAGACTAAACAGAAAAGGGAACAAGGGGTCACCTCTAATCCCTTTTTGTGGTGAGAAATAGCCAACTGGAGATCTGTTAACAAGAATAGAGTACTTCACAGTGGTGAGGCTGGATTTGATCCATCTATGCCAAACCCCATATCTTTTAGCATAGACAGTAGGTAGACCACCAACTTGGTCAAAAGGCTTTCTCAACATCAAGCTTGCAAAGTATACCAGGAATACCACATTTTAGCCTCCCATCAACCATTTCATTAGCCATGAGTGTTGCATTTGTTAATTGTCTATCGTTGAGGAAAGCATTGTGCTCCCCTGAGACCAACTTCCCAATTACAAATTTAATCTTTTTTGCTAGGAGCTTGGATACTATTCTGTAGACACTGACAATGAGACTTATAGGACCGAAGTCTGTGAGTTCTAAAGCTCCTTGCTTCTTAGGGACTTGAGCAATAAAAGAGGCATTACTAGATTTAACCATGTAGGAGTGCTGGTGAGGGTACTTTATTATTACAATTATTAGAGAAATGACTTTCTATGGTGAAATCTAGATTGAGAATCAGCAAATCATCAGTAACGAATTGTTGTGACTTGTTTGAATGTGGCTAGATGAGTCTGAGGCTTTATTTCGGACATCTATCAGTGAGCTGTCTCTGGTTGATTCGCAGCACCAGACTCCACCTACCCTTTATTTTTGTCTTTTCATTATTGCATCAATGTTCTGATGTTAAGACAGCTTTGCATAATCTTAGATACTACGCATGATACCTAGTTTTGGGGTTGTATTGTGTTATTTTTCCTCACTTGAGTGTTTGTGTGTGTGTGTGTGTATATATATATATATATATAAGGATTCTTTTAGTTTGAACTTATACTTATCTTATTTCGCATTTAATTACTCTTTATTCGAAGTTGTTTGGTTGGTGGTGTGGCTTACCTACGGGGGTACAGTTTAGGTGCTTTCATGACCCTTACAAATTTTGGATCGTGACACTTCATTTACTAATATGTTAAGTATTAGCAGAGAGGAGCTTAAATGGAGTGGCATGGGCAGTGGGGATTCATATAGCCAACCCCAACTTGCTTAGAATTCAGGTGTAGTTGTTCGCCTTTTTCTTTTCTAACTTTGTATTATATCATAAAACAGTACATGGATAGTACTGTAACCTTATATACAAGTGTACTCCTGATTTCACTTCTCTTAAAGTCTAAATTGAGTCAACAATAGAGACAGTGTCATTAGAGTATAACTGATTACGCCAAAAAACTAAAAGTAAAATGCAGTTTACGTTATTCAACATATTACAAATTCAGAGCAGCATAAAACAATTTTTTTCACATATCTGCACAAACTTTTTATTTTTGAACTGATACTTTTATCTGCACAAACTTTTGAGTTTTGACAAACTCAAATGTAAGACCATCAAATATTATTTCATTCAGTGATACCTTTTAAGTTTTATAATTGAAATTGGTCAATCTTTAATCTAATTTTGCTCAACATAATGCATAATGTAACTGAAACAAATAAAATTTATGGTAAAGACATACATAAATATGTCTTCATCATACAGTACCAAGTTCCCATGAACTTTTAATCATTTCATTCTTTAACTTAGCCCCATTAGACTTTCACCCAAATGACTCGTCACTTCTTGGAATTGATTAATCAAACAACTGCACATGGCACAGGCGGGAAGTTTTTGATAGTACTCCTAAGTTATAATGACTATCAAAAGGTCAATAGGTGCCCCCTCCACTTTGCTTATTGTTTTCCTTTTCTTTAGCAGACAAGTAGACAAGGAAGCGATTTCCAGCAAAGCCTTCAAAATGCACCAATATCCATTGCCAATTAATATTGAAAACTCGAAAAAAATCAGTGAATTTTTTTTTTGAAAAAAAAAGGAGAGAGAACATAGCAGATACATGTACTTACAACATTTGCTTATCAAACAACTAATTTTCTCACACACACATATAAGATATCAATATACTTCCACCGCGCAAAGATGTTCTCTTTTTTCACATTCACCACCATATTAGATATCAATATTATTTCCACCCTGCAAAGATGTTCTCTTTCTTCTTAAAGAGAATGTATGCGACTCACATGGCGCGACTATCAAGAAAAGGATGTAAATGTGCAGTTCTTCGAATCAAATGTTGGGACTCTTAAGGCTCACACGCATTTTTGGAGGGCTTTTCGGTTTGAGGAATAGATGAGAAAAGAAGTTGCATCCGGAAACTGTAAAAGCAAGGCCTACAGAACTATTTAGGTTACGTGACATGTGATAAACTTTCACAATCTACAGAGGATAGAAAGCATTATATCATTGGATGGAGCAAAAAGTGCACTTCTTTTTTTAAACAAACAAAAAAATAGTGCACATAAATTCAATATAGATCATTATCTTTTAAAATGTCTAACCTATCATGTCTTCAGCGTGTACTTTTATAACCAAAATGACACCATAACCTCACATAAATTGGCATACAAAGTCAAAGCACCTCAACGCCCCAACCTATCTTCTCTAACATTTAAGGTCGAAAGCAATTAGACAAGGATTCAAGGAAAGCAATAATAGTTACAAACTTACAATCAATTCTCCAATTTGATGTCACAGTCTATATTTCATGACAAAAAGTGTTGATACCTTAGGTGATTATTTCACATCTTTTGTACTTCCTATTTGTAAGTAAGACTTCTACTAATAAAAAGTTGTGTAGCCCAAATCTAGTGTTGTTTTATGGACCAAGAGGGCCCTTGCATCTTCTATACTTATTTTTGGATAACCGAAATCTCCAAGTCTAGTGGCAGATGGTTTGAAACATGGGTCTGCTCATATACACCTCTCCTCGTAAACACCAGGCTTGCATAGGCTTCCATGTGGTTCTGACCACTACACCAAAGCCTTAGTCAGTGTTGTGGAAGGTGAGAGGCGAGAGGCAAGGCAACCCTTCATTACCTTTTAGTTTTGTGGCAAGGCGATCTTCAAAAGGTGACACCATGGCGACAATTGCGACAAAGGTGAGAGGCGAGAAAGGGGTCGCCTTTGGTATTTTCTTAAGGGAAAAAAAAAGGCAACCAATTTTAGGGTCTTAAAAGTTCAAATGTAATTTTAGGGTTTTCTTTTCAAATTTGTGTAGACTACGACTGTGACTACAACCAACTTCTCCGGAGACCAGCTAGACTTTCCAGCAGCTCCAAAGTACAACCAATACGTTTCTTCTTTTCTACTAATTTCTTCTTCCTCTGTTTCTTTTTCCTTCTTCTTCTTTGGAGTTCAGAGTTACTTCTACCTCTATTTTTTCTCAGAGACTTTTCTTTTGTTATTTTTCTTATGCAAGTTCTAGACTTTTAGTATCTACAACCTATTTTCAGTTTTTGAATTGACCTATTTGTTAATGCGTTATTGCTTTAGAGATATTGATTATTTATATATGCAATTAAATATTTTAATTTTTTGGCATAACTTGGAGCCACACTTGAAAAAGGTGAGGGCCTCGCCACTCGCCTCCTTGTGGCGAGGCAGACCCTTGTCGCTTTTCGCCGTCCAAAACACTGGCCTTAGTCCTGGGAGCTCATGTTTTATACCTTTTTGTTTTGGTTAAATTAGAGATTTGGCTTTAGGCCCATCTTTGACATGGGCCAATCACATGCATTGCAACATCTCAAAAGCTTGATCTCCAACTTATTAGGATTAGTCAACATATAAGTTCTGGTGAAGGTGTCCCCAACCTGGTCAGGTTCCATTCTGATTTTAACAATCTGAATCCCCAAGGAGTGTTGCTTGCAGGACTTTTAGCTACAAGAAGACTGGATGGAGGAGACGTTCAAGATAACTGACACTTCTATGCAAAAAGCGTTTCATCTGAAAGCCAATAGGCTGCCTCTACTATATGATCAGGACTGTATAAAAGTAGATTCAAGTTTTAGCCTAATGTGAGAGTCTGCTTGAAGCAATTTACATGAAGTTCCAGATTCAAAATTTAGAACTGTCATGAATTATAAAGAAATTTGGTGATGAACTTACCCATAGACCCGAAGGACCAGAGGATGACAAAAGAGAACATCACAAAATTTCCTGGTTACTCATTGATTCTTAGAAAAAGAAAGACGTGCGAATAGAATGCAAGGTATAATTTAGGGTGCTCTTTCAGCAGGACTTCACTTCTAAAACTTGAAAGAAGAAAAATGACCTTTCATACTTCAAAAACAGAAAAAAAGAATTCCTTAAGAACCCAATTGTAAGCTAGCAGCCTTGTGATGCTATTTACGTGTAAACACAGCCAAAATGGTGCAGCATGAATATTAAGGATTCATAGGCCGACCCCAATTGATTTTGGTAGAGGCCAAGCTGTTGCTGTTCAATACATAAAAGCCGAAATGTATCTAGTTTGGTTCTATCTAACGTCAAATTATTGCAACTTTCACATAAGCACGGAAGTACTCTCCCTTGTGCACAAACTTCCATAGTTACAAGCATGTACGGCCTCGGTAAAATTGATTGTACTATCCACCCTCAAAGAAGGATAACACGTACATATGGCTAATCACATGCATATGAATGGCCACGAGCATGTAATCAAGCATCTACAACTTGATGTAAATACTTTTGTTGAGTTTTGTTGAGTAAATAGAAGGCAATTATGTAGTACTTCTGCTAAATTCTGTAATCCCTACATACTCAGGGAATTAGGAGTCTTTTTCAAATACATACCAGCACATTTTTGAGCAATCAGTGAAGCACACAAATGGCCAACACTTATGGAAACATAAAAGGAACACTCGGCAATGACAACAGAAAGACAAGATTCATATAATAATTTTTTTACAGTAAACACTGAGAAGATCCAGATAATATTGATGCACAAAGTACAGCAAATAAGGTACCTCAAAGTGCTTTAAACTTTCAAAAAGAGGCAAAAACATTCTACTTTACTTTTGCCCACTTGGCAAGAGAAATTAGTAGTTTTCTTTTGCTTACTTGGCCCAATTAGGTGGAGACGACGCAAATGGATGATTAGCAGCAGTAGCATTAGGACTCCCGTACGTCATTTCACTTTGAGCAGCATCTTCAGACTTGAGAGAAAATTGACTTTCACCTCCTGCATATGTACCAAAAGGAGCTTTTGGATACCTACTTTCAGCACTACCAGGCAAAACAGTACTCTGTGTCCCACCATTCTGGCAACTTCCCGTATAAACTGTGTGGGGAGGATGACAGATGGAGTGGAGTTGTTCATCATTCTTAAACAGTGAAGCCATTGTCCTTGGAGGTGTAGGAGCCACAGTTGATGTATTGAGATCTGAACTAAAACGCCAGTTGGTTGAAGAACTTATCAAACTAAGACCAGCTTGACCAAGCGGAGAGCTGTTCCACATTTGCCACGTTCCTACATCATTTACACTATTTGAAACATTCATTGGCACAGTGTGCATGTCCTGAGCATTAGGAGTGTTGGGGAAAAGAAAAGACCCAGCATGTCTTTCCTCTGGAACACGCATTCGTGATATTGGAGACTCAATTGGTGAAGGCCTGGTCACTTCAGAAGATGCATTCAGATTTTTTACCACACATGGGCTATCCAGTCCTGTATCTGACACAAAGCCAAGGTCCAGTTGGAAGTCATCAAGGGACTCACAAACTGGTCCAAGCAACGACACAGGGTCTGGAACATAACAAGGATCTTCAAAGTTCTCCAACTCTTCTGCCAATAACTGACCTGTCCCATCTCCAATTCGAGGATGTATTGCTCTTGGGGATGACGGAATAGTTGTACTACAACTGGCAGGCCCACAAGGAAAAGAAGTTAAAGTGAAAGGCGATGGGAGACCAAAGCTAATGGGGTTGTCAAAAGATTGTACAGCTGGGGTCTGACAGGAAGGACTCAGAATTTCTGTTTGAGGCTTAACACTTGGTCTGCTGATTACATTTGAAGAGGGGGGAGAAACAGTAGATGATCGAGTGAATAGTTGTTGCCAAGACTTTTTAGGAGCTGTAAATGGTTGAGATTCAATAAGCACCTGTAAAGAACAGAATTAGCCTGACAGCTTAACAAGAGCCCAGAATCTAATTAGCCAGCCAAAATCATCTTCTAAAAGGCTTACATTTCTCACGGTATGATATAAATCTATCTGTAAGTTCAGGTTAAATCAACAAGATGCACATCCCAAAAATTGAAAACATAAATGGTAATGAAGCTATCAGGCTGCAAGTCTAAATTAAATTCAGAGTTATTGAGAATTTGACACTCCAGAAATACCAAACTAGACACTTGATGAAGGGGAGCACTTCGATATAAGCAATTGAAATAGAAGATGACAAGAAACTTACAGGCCGATTGATACTCCTGTCGTCTCCACTTGGATTCAGCTTTCCAGGTATGCGATCTGACTGCGATAGTTCCCTCCTGGAGGCATTATGAACAGGATCTATGGGAGTATTAGATTTCTGCTCTCTTGGGATATTAGTAGCATTACTCTTGCCAAAGAAACCACCTCCAGTAAATGCTCTAGAAGATGATAAGAAAGTACCCCTCATACGATCCAAGTACCTAGTACCTACATTTCCATGGTTATGGCTGCTAGAAGAACCGCCTTTAAAACCATGTATAACTTCTGAATTATGTGTCTTAATACTTTCAGGCCCGTTTTTGTGTTGATGCCTTCTATCACCATCACTCTGTCTATTTCGCACACTCTCCTTGCCTTGCCTTTTATCCAGCTCTTCCACATCAGAGTTACTTTTGCTAGATCCTCTGTCCCTTTCTTTCTTCTTCTCCTGCCGCTTCTTTTCTGCTTCCCTTTTACCATCCCGTAATTTAGCAGAGGGAGACCCCTTCCCCCGCTCTTTCTCCGCCTCCATCTTTTCATCGCGCAATTTCCTGCGTTCTTCCACCAGTCGAGCAACCTCCTCTCTTTGCTTTCGCTCCTCCTCCTCGGCTAACTCTTTCTCCAACCTAGCCAGCCTCTTTTCCTCAGCTTTTCTCCTAGCTTTCTCACCTCTACTCTCCTGACAATTTCCTCCATTCTCACCTCTTTTATCCATCATTGCTCTTCGTTCTGCGTCCATTGATGCATCACTTCTAGAGGAACTTAACCTAAAAACCTTACTACATAGCCACCTGATGCTTAAGAAAAAAGCAGTCAGTGCCTTGCAGGCAAAAGCAAAAACACGAGAATATGACTTCTCTGCTATACAGTGCTCCACCCCAAGGAATCCACCGCCAGTCTTGCTCCAAGAATCTGACTTGCTAACAAATGAGCCACCAACCCAATTCCCATTCTCTAACCAATCCTGCCCACACATCCACCTGTTATCAGACCAAGCCTTTCCATTTAACATCTTCCCACCTTTCCCAACCAAATCTCTCAAAATCCCTGAATTTGAAAGCCCCAACCCTGGTGGCACAGGCAAGTCTAAAATGGGTCTCTTAGAAATATGCCCACAATATGAACACATGAACTTGCCACCACCAGGATTCTGATCTCTATATGGAGTCAAACAATTTCTACACCTCCGTGTTGCTGTTTTCCTTAATTTCTGCATTTCAATAGCCTCAAATCTCTTCCTTTCCCTAAGTGAAGCATTTCTTCTCGCTCGCCAAGCTGACAACTTAGGCATCAAAACCTCATACCAGCCAAGAGTAACCACAAGCACAATCACACACGCAAGCCTTGGTGATGTGATTTCAAAGCGAAATGCTGGTGGAAATAACTGTGATAAAGCCCATAACCCAATCAAGGGAATCACTAACCAGGGTAACATGGTTGCAACTCCCCGCGACCACTTCTGGATCGAACACAGTATACACATTATCCTTTCAACAGACACGTATCTTCTTCCTTGTCTGGAAAGGGCAATCAAATCAAAAATAAATTTCTTGACTCACGAAAATACTATCAAAATAAAAGAAACTCTCAAGTTTCCCTTCTGTAACAACAACAATAACCCACAGCTCCAATAATCAAATGAAACCCTCTACCTCAGAAAGTTCCCCTTTTCCCCAAATTTGTCGATTGCAAAATACCAGCTCTCCAATTGTTCAAAACCCTAACAAGGCGAATCATGAGAAAACACCTATGAAGCAGAAAAAACGCGTTAGGGCTCAAAAAAATGGTCTTTCATTTTAGCTCCAAAACCTAATGAACACGAAAAGAATAATTTAAAAAAAGAATTTGTTACAATAATGGCGAATGAAGCAAACGAAAAGAAGAAAACAAAGGTTCTTACTGATTCAATGTCCATCGGAGATTAATCGGCAACTAATCGTCGGTGGCCGGAGCGGGCGACGACGGTCCCTTTAGGTGCAATTTTTCCGTCGAAATAAACTGTGAAGATTGTTGGATTGATGAAAGAGAAAGTATTTTCTTTTTTTCTTTTTAAAGGAGATAAGAGAGAGAAATGTATCCTCTGATCATTTTGGAAGTAATTCAACCGGGATGTAAGAATTAAACCAAACAGGCTTATAATTATGACTGCTCTTGGCAGTGATTAGTGTAGTAATTAAAAATCTATTACGGTTAATTTAATTTACCAAGGTATAAGTTTCTAATTCGTACCCATTTGTTTTTTCTTTTAATCAAAATAGTATTTCCAGTCTGATGGGTCATGTTTTTCATATTCATAATAATACGAGGAACATTATCATACGGCAAATAAAAAAATTATATTTGTATGTTATAACTATAATTTGCTAATTATGCTTCATATCAAATATAAATATGTATATTTTGCTATACATATAAAAAACAGTTATATAATTCAATATACATGTACAAAAGAAAGCAGTTATATACAAAAAATCAATTGTATAATCAGTGTATGTATAAAACAAGAAATAGAGAAAGACAAGGAAACTGGGTGGGAAAATATTTATATTGTAGAATTATAAGTGTATAGGACGATGATATATGTGTTTGCATGTGTATATACAATTTTCTCTCACTTTATAACAAATAAAAACACAATTTATACATTTCGTTTATGTTTGTATAAGCTAGAGAGGCGAGGGTGGCGAGTGAGTTTTGGGAGATTGGCGAGCGAGATCTAGAAGAGGGAGAGAGAGGAACAAAATATATGTATATATATGATTTCCTCTCGCTTTATATAAACACATACACATTTTATACATTTGTGTGTTTGTATAAAAGCGAAAGAGGCGAGCGAGACTACCACCAAACGAGAGTGGCGAGCGAAATTCCACCAGGGAGAGAGGCAAAAATAACAATATTTTGATCTAGGGTACAATTAAATCAAAATCTATTTATAGAATTTAATTTGAATAAATAGTTTGCTATTATATACAATTTTCGACAATAATAATCTTTAGAAACATTGGCCAAAGGCCCAATGATATAACTCATTCATACATATAAAAAATGAAATTTTTAAAAAAACAATTTTATAAAAAACTAAAAAAATATTTGTACGTATTCAATCGGCGGTGATAAAATAATATAAATGGAATTAATCAATAAAAATTCTCTTACTTTGAATCTAAAGATAACTGTCAACAAATTATATTAAAATGACAAAACATGTATTTTGAACTATTTAACAAACAAAAAATACTTAAAAAGTATTAACTTTAGAACTATAAGATCAAATTTTGGTGTCAACATTTTATTTTATTTTTGTTAAAACGGATGGTCAAAGCCCATTTGATATAAAAAAAAAAAAACATACAAATATGACTAAGCCAAAAAAAAAAGACCGAATCCAATATCCAAAAGTGAAAACTATTCTAAAATTAGGGGGAAAAAAGAACAAATTAGGAAAGGGAAAGTGACGGGTCTTCTTCTCCAAAATAGACCTAGATGCAGCTACCATTGCAAAAGCTTTATCCAATCGCCATGTGTCACGCCTCGAGCCTACACTATGGACGTGGCCGGCACCTAATGACCATTGCTAGCCCTAAGCGAACTCTTGGTCTGGCTTACTTAACTCAGCGAAAGACTAAACTTATTATAAGAAGACATTCTCATAATGTAACTTGAATTAAAATAACTTATCCAAAAATGACACTTAAGTCTCACAATAAACTATCTGTAAATAAAGAGACTCAAAAACTAAATTGTCTGACTGTCTATCTATCTATGAAGCCTCTATCATACTAAGATGGATGTTGGGATAGACCCTCAACATCCTATAAGTAAAGACTGGAATGCAATAAAAGAATCCTCTAGGATGCAAGGAGGCTCACCACTGACTCTGCGTGCTCAAACTGGATCAACGAGGCGCTAGATGTTGATCGTAGTTACCTACATCTGCACATTGAATGTACGAGTATGCTAGTTGAAATGCTAAACAACAACTTAAGATCGAAAGTAATAAGAAAAAATATTTACCTTGAGTCTACTCAACTCATGAAATACTAGACTTAATATAAAGCAATAATGACACATGGAATAAATATGAAGTTGGTAAACATTGTAAACAATTTAGTTTGTTGAAGAAAATGCAATAAAAAACTCAACTTTACGTATATATGAAAATAATATAGTTTCTATGGGAGATTCTATAATCGACAACCATCACTCTGAGCCTAAGTGGTGATACAATGTCTTGCCCACACTGCTGGAACTGTCCTGTGCTTTGTCGTCACATAGAACTCCTAAACTTAGTGGATCCACTAGCTTAACCTACGTGATCATCTAAAAAGTATTGACCCGTTAATACCCATGATGTCTACATGGTTTACATGGAGACTTGAGTTAATATGAACACTCATCTCCATTTCAATGCTCAATACTACTCCCAAAATATACTTTAGTTCATGCTTTTAAAAACAAACTTCCTTTCTTTGGGTTGAGATAATTGCTCAACACTTCTACTGGAATCAATGTTACTTATTCTTGTACAAAACCTTTTTGGGAAATCTTAGATTCCTCTTAACTTAAATGTGAAAAAAATTCATGAACCTTTAGGGAATACTTAGTTTCCTTATAAATTTTGAGAAATGAACTCAACTCTTTACTCTTTGCTTGACTCAAAACTTTTGATCTTAAATCAACTCTTAGGGAATACTTAGTCCCCTAATATTTCTTGAAGAAAAGACTTTAACTTTAACTTTAACTTGAGCCTTAAAACGAAGTTAAAATGTTTAATAAAAACTCTTGAAAACCTTTAAGAACTTTGCTTTGACTTATTTTTTAACTTCTTTGACTTTGATCTTAACTTTTCTTGAATTAGATTATGGATTCAAGGTTATGATTCATGTTCTTTGGTGATTTCTAGGTGTTTAGAAATCATTTGAAGTAATTAGAATCATTGGAAGGTGTTAATGTACCATAGAAGGACTTAACTAGGCTAAACTACAAAAACTGGGCGAAAAATGCCGATAGAGGCATGTTCAGGGTGCGCCATGCCAGACTAGTTGGTCTGAGGTACCTTGGCGTGCCGCCCCAGGCCATTTGGCGCAGATGGGGCGTGCCGCTCTAGGTGCTACCAGAAGCGCCTGAATGTCTTTCTTCTCTCGTTTTCTTATCCTAAATCGTTTAAACTTCCATAGTTCTTTTCCCAAACCCTTAGGATCACTAATACCTTCAATACACAGTAGATCTAACTCGAAAAGCAACTTGGAAATTACGAATCAACATCATTGAGTATTTAATCAACTCAACCTAATAGAGATTCAACAAGATTCATCAAGAATTCACTTCTAATCATGTAAATAATTCTAAAATCACTGAACTGAAATAAGTTTTGGTGTGTGGATGAATTAATCCAACACGAAAAATCTCACATACCTTCATAGGGTTCACCCCCACGAATTTCACTCGAAATTCCTTAGTGTTCTTGGCGAAACCTTGATCTTTCTCCCTTTTTCCTTCTTCTCTTCTCATTTCTCCAAGCCCTAAGCGTAAAGTTAATTTTCTAATTTGAACTAAAACTGGTTTTTACCCCAAATAAATCCTTAAAACGAAATAGGAAATAAATGGGTTAAAAGGCTACTTTGCCCTTCCTTAAATCCAGATTGGGACCTTCCTCAATTGGACAACCCAACTTCCTATAGGCATATCTCCATCATACGATATCAAAAATGCGCAAACTCGGCAACGCTGTAAAGATCTCTCTTAGAGATTTCCAACCATATTAAGAACCACCCTTAACTCATCCTGAGCTAGAAGTTATGGTCTTTGAAAATGACCAAAACTCACTTCCTAAACTTAAAAAAAATTCTAGATGTTTTCCCTTTCTTTCCAAAAGAGATTATTTTCTATTTCTTAGCTTATTCCTAACTATTTCGAGTTACAAAATGTTACACCATGAAACTGAAACAATTAAATTGGTATATCAAGCTATGAGTGTATTTCATATCAGACTTTCACAAGTATCACTAACATCATGAAATTATCTCAACCGAAGACTTCTCCAACTCAACAACATTTAATTGAATGTTCAGGTCAGGTGGCGACACTCCCTTACTTGATACTCTATTTTCGCTGTAAATTCTACCTGATTTCAACCCTCGTATGTTTTGTCCCTTAGCTATGTCATATTAAGCTCAACCAATGAGCTAATACCACTGACTACAACTTCAGGATAAAGTTACAATGATCTCCTTCAGGTAATCTGCGATTCTGTGCAACCTCTACTGCGTGATTCTGCTTACTCGATTAGCTTAACCCTTCGATTCCAGCATGTGTTTGCAATGTCTTGATTTTGACATTATGTACCACTGTAACTAGACTGCTGATATTAATTCATCCATTATGTAAAAAAAAATCATTTTGCAGCATATTAATTCTTAGATTAGGAATCTGACTTTTGTCCATGTTTAATAATGCCCCAGCTTCCCTAGGTAATGCTTGAAAATTATTATAACTAATGAAATCTGTATCTGCAAATGAAAACACAACGTTAGCCATAAAATCTCCCAGCTTGTTCCCTTCTCGTAAGTTATGTTCAATGGCCATGTACAATTCTTCCTAATAACTCGTATGCTATTAATCTCAATTGACACTTGCCAAGCAACGTGCCACACTCATTCTACCATCTTTTTGATAGTTAATGAATCTGTTTCCAGAACCAAAGAAAAGAGATTGTGAATCCTACAATATTCCAGTCCTAGTCTCATAGCTACTATTTCAGCTTTTTAACTGTTGGACACTCCAATCCTTTTTCCTTCAACATATATTGGATTGCCTTGATTATCACTAACACATAAAGCAAGAGAGCTTGGTCTAGGGTTGCCCTTGGAATCCCTATGTGTATTGCACTTAAAATAATGTGGCATAGGTAACTTCCAGTAAACCACTTTGCATCCTACGGTAGGACTATATTTTGTCAAGAATCGTACAGTTTCAGGACAATTATTGGGCATATAATGCATCCATGGATATCTCTACTTAGCCAATAATATTAAATTACATCAAATCCCTCCCTTCGTGCTCATATAAGACATACAACCACCAAACTTCTTAACGTTTCTTCTTTTCCATACTTGCCAAAAAATAAGCATTGGAACAACCATTATCAAAGGTTTAAATTATGCAAAACATTTTGCATTCCACCATTTATACACAGTGTCTTTAAAATGAATAAAAGGACCCTCCTCTCTTACTGTGCCCATAAAGTATGTTCATATTGAATTAGTATCTGAACATTATGAATAAATGTTCAGTATCTCCTGAACTCCATCTGCACAACATTCACATTCCACGCCATCACATATTCTATTTCGAACAAGAACTTCACCAATTGGAAGTGTTGCCATATTCTCCAAGTGAGGAATGAAACCTTAAAAGGAATTCATGTAATCCAAAAATGTTTGTAGCTCAGACATGCTTTATTTTTCCCCCTTAGAGACTCCCAAGCAGAACCAACCGTGAACTTTCCAGTAGCATTCAGCATCCACCAAGGTCTATCCTATTGCTCCTCATCCTTAGAATTCCTAAGAAGTTGACTTACATGTCTACTAAAATCTTCCCCAAAACTTAATTGTAATAAACCAGAATTCCACTCTCCATTCAAAATCTAATGTTTAACCTCTTCCTATTGTATATTTCTAGTAGAGTCAATAGGCATAATGTAATTAAATGCCCCTAATTGTGAACATTTATCATACCAAATACTTGAATGTCCACATTTTGGTTCCCACTAAATATGTTGATCAATCAAATCTCTAGCTTCCAGCATATACTTCCAAGTTAAAGAACCCCTTTTCCATTCTACCATTTGAGGCCTCTTTTACAATTACAATTTTTTTGGTTGAAAAAATCAATTATTTTGTCCCTATCCTCAAACTAGGCCCCAAACTTACCC